>NW_023458555.1:19476828-19506174 GCF_013731165.1 Rhagoletis pomonella | reverse complement strand
TGAAGTTCGTTTTTCTCGATACATTTCATTAAGTGCGGCCATATTGAAGGGGAGAAATCTGATGGAATATTAAAAGAAGTTTCACACTAAGAGATGGTTAGTAGTGTTGCTTTCATCGCTGCAATTTATTTAATTTTGTGCTTTTTTCGAACTTTTCGAAATCCTTCGTGTTGAATATCTGGGAACTATTTGTCGTTTTTTCGAGACTTCTTGATATTCACTGTATCTAATTTTGGGGACTTTTCGGGATTCTTTCTATTCATTGTTTCAGAACCTTTTTGTGATTTTTTTTTCTGGCAATTTCGACAGTCTTCGTAATTTATTGGTCGTGACCTTTTCGGCGTTCTTACTATTAATTATTTTTTCAGAAGGTTTTGAGTATTTTTCCGAGGCTTTTCGAGTTGTTTCCTATTTTCTTTTTCCGGAAATAATTTGGATTTTCTCAAGACTTTTCGGAATTTTTCGTGTTTCATTTCTCGGGCCCCCTTTTAATTTTTCCGTGGCTCTTCGCAATACTATATATTTTAAATGTATTTCAGAAACTTTCGTGTTTTCCGGAACTTTTAGAAGTTCTTCGTATTTTTTAGACCTTTTCAGAATTCTTCGTTCTTTATTTTGTTCCGGAACTTTAGGTGATTTCTTCAGGCCTCTCAAGGTTGTTCACATTTTATTTACGCGAGATTTTTTCGCGTCTTTTCGTGATTATTTGCGTTTTATTTTTCGGGAACTTTTTGGTTTTTTGATTTTTCGCGATTTTTCGACTTCTAAATTCCGGAACTTTTGAGGGTTTTCGAGACTTTTCGGTATACTTTGCTTCTTCAAGATTCATTTTTCAAAACGTCTTAAGATTTTCCCGATACACTTGGAGATTCTTCATGATTTTTATTTCAGAATCTTTTAGAATTTTTTGGAGTTTCTCGATTTATTTTCCCGATTTTTTGAAGTCTCCTTGGCATTTTTTCCGGGACCTTTCGCCGTTTCTTCTATCTCTTTTTATTAACCATTAATTAAAGATTGTCTTTGAAATAATTATTTTTTTTTCATCTACTTGTATTAAATTTTTCCGCCTATCGTCGCCGATTTCTAAGCCTTAATCATCACTTTCTCACGGCCAGTATGTCTGCTTCACCGCCAACGCCATTAAAACTAATTTATTAATTGCGAGTGATTTCGATCGAAACCTTGCGCAATCATTTTCCTGCTAACAAATAAATGTTTGCCTATAAATTTTGAGGATCTTATGAAATTTTTACATAGTAGGTAGGCGTTATTATGTTTCACTGCGATACGTTTTTAATGTAATTCTAAATCCTGTATGCATTGAAATCGTGTACTTTTAATGCACCACTGGAGATAGCTATTTTATATAAAAAATAATAATTTTAAAAAATTTAGATGTGTTCACGCTAAATTACAAACAACATTTGCATAACATTTTATTTACTTTTGCTAATTAGGTGATTAACTTTTATTATTACTAATGAGTGATAACATAACTTTAAATTTCAATTACGCATGCGACACGCATAATCCGCATATGCCAACGAATAAACAAAAAAAAACGGTAGGTACATAAAAAGCGTTAAATGCAATAAGTGATATTTTTAATTAGTAAGAGTTTAAAGCACTCTACTACTATGTGGCTATAAAAACAATAATTAACATTATTGTTGAAACCAAATTTAATTAGTAAACTTTTTATGCTGTGAATGGCAATTTAACTTAAACACCTTACGTATTTTATTTGTACAAAAAATTTGATCATGATAAAATCTGTATAATCATTTTGCAAATGCATACACGTAAATTTGAACTATCAGTTATCTATGTTAGTTCTTTACATAACTGCCAATTAAATTGAAGAACGTATTTAAAGAGAGCACTGTAAGAACGTATTTAAAATTAGTACTGTACTTAGCGTACATATGCGATGTTAGCTTAAATCTAACTTTAATATGTATGTATAGGCGAACACTGATACCGACTATTTACTGTATATTTTATTCGAATGCAGTTGAACGAGGACCGAAAAGATAAACCTGGATATCCCTGTATTAGATGTTAACCAACTTGTAACTAACTGCTTTTGGACATAAAATATCAACAAAAAAATATCTCGATTTTTTTAAATTTGTTACATGTTTATTTATCTACTAAATTTAACATTGCCAATTCGTTTCAGCTGCGGGTGGTCCCTTATTCGAATTCCGTCAGATGTAACATCAAAATGATATTATAAAATTTTGATCTTCGTTTTACTAGTTCTGAATGCGAAAAAGTATTTGTGAAGTGCAGAAAAAGGCATACTCAAAGTAATTTTCGTATGGAAATATTTCACTAGAAACTTGCCGAAAGAAAATGGCCTCCCGATTTCGTCTATATTTCTCCTGCATGACTTTACAACTCACCTTATGTTGGTTTTGTCGTAGCTAATTATTAATTACATTGGTTTACAGCAAAAATGTTCAATGGATGCCACTATCCTATTCTTATATAGAATTGCTCGCTGATTCCGAAAATCGACTTAATTTTTATTCTATGGATAAGTTTTCAAGATATTTTCAATTTACAGTTTTTCAACTTAAAACAAAAAGTGGTTCCATTTAATCACCTGTATCTTACGAACCAATTTAACAGTCTTATTATGAGATACGGCAAATAAACGCTAACAAAACTCAACACAAACATCGCTTTTCGATATATCAGACAGTTTCTGACAAATAATTAATTAATCATTCCAGATTTTTTTTTATGAAAATATGAAAAAAATCAAACCTCAATAGAAGAAAAATTTATAAAACAAGTAATTCTTAGCAAAAAAACCGACTTCACACACAGCTTGATATACAGGTGTACGTGGCGTATGAGTAACATTAGTTTCTGCTCATTTTTCAAAAACCGAATTTTCATTTGACCACTCATTACTTCTTTATTTATTCATCGATTTTCTTTATTAGTAACTTGATTTTTTTGTAACAGAACCGGCTTTAGCACATATGCAAAAACTTGACACAGAACCTATTATTTTTAAAATTTTTCTCCTGTTAAATTTTTATTTTTTTTTATTTTATCAAAAAAAAAACTGGATTGATTAATTAATTTGGCAGAAGCTATCAGTCCTATCGGAAAGTGATGAAATTGGTCATTGGAGGGTCAAATAGGAAAAAATATTTATTCAATAAAAATAATTTTTTTTTGTTGTTGTTGTCGCTGAATTCGAATATGGGATTCCCTTGATTTACCAAGGTCATCTTGAAGTCATGGCATATTAAATTTTCAGTTTTTTTCAATGAATTTTCCCCTACTTGACCTTCAATTGACCACGAACCTGACGTGATGGAAGTTAACGGACCTCGGATACGCATTCAGCGTTTCGAATAACATAGGGATATATAGGTTTGGTTTAATATGCATAAAGTTGTTTTTTTTTTTAACTGTCTAATTTTTCACTTACATGTATTTTTATTAATTCAATGTATTTTTAAATGTTAAAATTTTGTGCCAAATAAATGTAAAGTAATTATTTTCTTTTCCTTTCAGGTATGTTATTATAATGTGATTGGTCAACTTGTGCCAGAATATGCCAAATTGTAAGTTGTTGATATGAGCTTTGTATTAAATATTTTCTATTTAATATCAATTACTTAAAAAAAATATGTAATACATCCCCTATTTGTAGCTAAACTGCACTTAAATGTCAATATAATGTCACTTAAAATAATTGTGCGCCCCATTTCCAAAAAAATATTTCGGAAAAATATTAAAATTTACATGACCTGGGCCTATTTGAAAATACCTCCAAAAATTTACTTTTTTTTGAGTAAAATTCACCTCCAGTGGTAGAAGAGTTTGGAGCGCTGCAAAAAATTTGTAAATACTTTATCAACTATATTAAAATAATGAGATTTTCTAAGGTATTTCAAAATCGGTCTGGCTCAAATAAAGTTGAATATTTTCCAAAATATTTTGGCGGAAGTCATAGAATATAAAAAATTTTATAATCACTTTTTTAGTGATTCACCCTAATGTATGTATATTAGAGCTGTGCGATTAATTGATTACTCAAAATTTTAATTAATCATAAACTAAATAACTCAATTATTCGATTAATTGGAAATTATGATTACTCAAAAGTTCAGTTACTCGAGTAATCAAGATTTTTGATTAACCAAAAACTAAAATATTTGAGTAAGTTGCTTTATGATTAATCAACATTTCTCTCAGTGAGGAAAGTGAGTCGGTTAGTATGGGCCGGTGTACTAAAATTTTTGATTTGCATAGAAACTTTGTCGGAGGAGTCCTATTAGTACTGAAATTTTCACAATGATTAGTCGAAACTAAATCATAAATTGGTTCGTCTTCGGCTCTTTTGTTTCTGCCGAAATTATTTTGTTGAATTGGCAGGTGTAACGTCCAAAAAAATTTCAAAAGTTATAAAATGGCAGAGATGTGTGCCATCCACTAGCGCTTTGTTTTCAAGATGGTGTAAAGATAACTGAATCGGGAACCGTCTTCAAATTACAAATTTTTTCTTCAGAAGGTAATAACTACAGCCCTGCCTAGGGAAAAAATTTTAAACGATTTTGGCAATGGTCGCAGTGGCTTGAAGAAAACTACATGAGTTTTCATGATAATGCTTAGTTAATTAAATTTATAACTTAAGAGCGGGGCATGATATACGTACCTAGATACCCATCGAAGATTTGGGGTTAAAATGTCCACTGAATCGATCCAGTAGATCGCATGCATTTTATATTTCAGGTGTTATGTCAAAATCTAAATTTCCCCCAAGTTTACACGCTATTTGTTTTTGAAATCAGCTGATCTAGCAGCACCTTGTATGAATTCGCCTTGGCAAACATTGTTTGAAGAAATTTCATTTTAAGAAAAAACGTAATAAATTACCGTCTATCGGCGCCTTTCTACCACTCGCAATTCTAACTGCTGTAACTTCTAAGGTTCTTTAAAGATCGTTTTCTCAAGTAGGTTTTAAAATTTATTTGCCCCTTAAACCCAAATGTTGTTCTGAGAGAGAATGTATAATTTTATTTTTTTTTGTAACTTAAGTAACTATAAATATACATACACACATAAAAATGTAGTCAGCATATTCACAAAAACCACCTATTTATTCATATCGTAAGGACGCGAATTGCTTAATAAACATAAATATGCAATTAATATGGAATTAAAAGTGCTCTTCACTTAAACACCAATGAAAACTTTCGAGTGCAATATTCAAGAGCAGATGAAATTACTTCAATTGCTGCAATCAGGCGCGTACATATGTAAATAAATACCAGCAAACAAACGTACATACATTTAGGCGTACGAACAGAGCCACAAAGGATATTTGCGCTGCAAGGCAAGCTGGGCAGCTGTAGCTGTTTGCCAGCAGCTCATACAACATAGTACATATGTATGCATGTATGTACATAGTAAGCTTAGCATGTAGCCAAAAACACAGTTTTGCATTTTCATTTGCAAATATTTTGTTAACAATCTATGGAAGTAGGTATGTATGTGTGTGGAAATATTTTCCGAGCTAAAGTTTCCGCAAAATCATACGCACGTTTGTACATATTTTGACACCATTTCCTAAATAGTTCTGCTTGTTTATTTATGTACCAAAATACATACATACATACATACTTATGTATATAATAGTTTCGTATTGTTAATAACTCTCTTTTGTTGTTATAAGTACTTGGCATTTAACGAGCTATTCAAGTTTTCATTCATTTATTCAGCTCAGCAATTTTGAAAACTCCTAATAATCTAAATTCTCACAATAATACTAATTTAGTACAACAGCTAATATTGATTTTATTTACAACAGTGTGTACGTAGGTGTCGTCGTATGTGGATGAAATGTTTTTTGTCGGTTTGATAGCTCAACAATTTTTGTTGGTTTTTCTTTGTAATTATACATAGTCGAACAATGGCTGCTTTTTAAGCATAAATATAAATATTTTATAGCTTGCTATGAGTATGGATAATGGCAACAGATTTCGATTACGCTGGCTTTACAAATATTCATAGAAATTTAAATTTTATTATGTTTCTGATTTTTCCTATTTAAAATATGCATAAATTAGTATTTGTTTGTATAAATGTCCCTTATAGTTGTGACTTTTTTTTACATTAAAAAGCCTGTGGTTTCCACGCATATAGGTATTTCTGTTTTTATTAATTCATGTAAATCGAGTAAGGAAAATAACTAGTGCCACAAAATTTTCAATAAAGTCAAAAATTCAACTTGTGTGACAGGCATTGTATGCTTTAAGTGGTCACTTACTACAGAAAAAAATTTAAATTAGTGCATTTTGGTTAAGGCTTTTGTAATTAAAGTTTCCGCCAAAAACCCTGTGATTTTTTGAAAACCCGTTGGCGCTTGGTGAATATCTGTTCAATGTTATATTAAGCGGGTTAAAATCAGACTTATAATTTCCATTCAGTTTGCTGACACTATTCACACAATTTACGTTTGATCTTAAATGGTCATATGCACATATGTATATCGATATTTTTGTCTCGAGGAGACAATATTTTCATTCCAAAGATAGGTCAATGATCTTTGGAACGAAAAGCTCGTTCTTATACTTACCCACCAGATCTCAGTTCTTATCACAATAATGTACCATCCTGATATCAGTAAATTACAGCTCTCCAAAAAAAGGTGTTCTCTCTAAAATTTAAGTATGCTCAGTCGCCAGGTAGCCGTTTTTTCTAAAAATAATTTGCATCAGTTTTAAAACCTTCGATAAGGCGCCTAATTTTTTTTATAAAATTTCAGCGCTATTCACATCGGCCAGTATATCAAGCTCTTCGCGCTAACGTATTTCGGCGGATACCTCACATCGTGGCACTACTCGTCGGAAAAGTGCAGAGGCTTACAGAAATCCAATAAATTTCTCAGTGTCCGTTTGCTGAGAAACGCCCTCTGAGTCGAGGGATTAAATTAATTGATGGCTGTCTCTTTTTACTTTGCGCAGGTAATTAACAAATTTTTCGTTTTGTCGTTTTATGTTTTTGCATCCGCAATTTTGTTTTTCTCACAGCCCAAAGAACGCCTTGATAAAAAGTACTGTTAAAAATCCAGACCATTTTGAATCCGGCATTTTGTTTTTTTTTTTTTTTGCAAACGGCAATTCTCTGCGACGAAGTCTCTCTCCCCTCACAAATTTCAAGTCGAATTTGTGCTCCTATTATCCTGTTACAATTTCCCCTTGATCGCATCTCAGGAAGACATCGAGCAGACATTCCAGGTGTATGCCCTCCAATGTCAGTCTTTAGAGCATCATCCAAGTCAAAGAATTGATTGGAAAGGGCTTTTGCGAGGCGTGTCACGAAGGCTGTTCACAACCTAAGCCTGAGACTACTTTATCTGCTTTCATCCGCATGTCTTGGTGAACAGATGCTGTAGACTACATATCGCTACATATCGTTGTATAAGTCGACTTTTATTATCCTCATATACTTATGTTTATTCTAATAGACATTTTAATTTGGCAATGTAAGAACAAAAAGTTAAATCGGTTCACAACTCATTGCTGTAGTTGTTGTCTTCTTACATACAAATGATTGCCCTTTATTCAAAGCCAAACCGCGGCTGTGTTCTACTTCGTTAGCGACGTCAAAATTAATTGTTATTACGGTGAATTAGTCACATTAATTAATCGTCATTTATAAAATTATTTCGCACGCAAAATACCGCCGCAGCATACATACCAGCCAAAAACGTAGCACCAAAGGGCAAACGCGCACCCGCGCCTACATACATACATATATTTATATGAGATTTACGCCAGCTTACATTTACAATATGTTCGTACATCATATAAGAACATGCATGTAAACACATAAATACATATGTAGATATACTCCACACGCATATGAAGAGTTTCCATGAATGCGCCTACATTCACTACTCGAAGGCAATTGCCGCCCGCACGCTTACATGCCACCCACACCACACACGCTTCATTTAGCTTTGCGTACATTCCACTTTTCATTGATTTTTTTTTTTTTTAAATACTCATTTAAGTTTCCACCAACGGCACTGGCCGACTAACGAGCTGTGAGCCTTATAACGAAGTTTCATTGAATGGCGCCTACTCTCGGCAACGCTCTAGGGAGTAAACTCCTACTCCCGCATTGGTGTTACGCCTGCGGATTTCACTTTCGCTGTCAGGATTGCGATTGTATTGGATTTCGGCTTTCGGTTTCCATTTCATGGCGCATTTATTTTATCGACATTCTTATGCTTTCTCTTAATCAGCTGCATTCCTTCCATGCTTTCATTTTTCCTCCTTCACTTGCCTCCGCTTTTGTGCCTATCCCTTGGCACGCATCTATCGATATCCCTCTGCGGGCGGCGGAATTGCGTGTCTTGTGACACTTTGAATACCTACGCTGCCACGGCCTTTTCCGCTAGAAATGTATACATTATGGTGGGTCACTCAAAAAAAAAGTAAGCGCCTGGGCCACAGTGGAGAAGTGAAACTTACGATACGAATCTCTTTTTTTCTCATAACCAATATACATAAATATGTACACACAGACATTCATCTGCTTTTGCTTAAGGTCATATTTGTTGTCTTCTTTCTACCTAGATCCCTACCTCTACTACTGTTCGTTCTAATTACATTTATCTTATTCCGTTTTCCTTTATCTTTATTTTTATTTTTACACTTTATCGATAACGAAATCGATAGTAACATCCAACAAAATATAGCAAAATCGGTTATAATATTGGTAGCAAAATTGATTAGAAAATCGATAAAAATACTGATAACAAAGTCTATAAAAATATCGATAAACAATCGATAACAAAATCGATAGATATCAATAACGAAAGCGACAAATATCGATAACAAAATCGATAACACAATCGATAAATATTGATAACGAAATCGATAAATATCCATAAAAAGGTCGATAAGAATCGATAACAAAATCGATAAATATCGATGACAAAATAGATAAATATCGATAACAAAATCGATAAATGTCGATAATAACATCGATAACAAAATCCATAAATATCTATAGTAAAATCAATATATATATCGATTACAAAATCGATAACAAAACCGATAAAGGTGTCGATTATTTCATCGATAAGTCTCGAGAATCCCGAAAATCTCTAAATTTCCAAAATAGTTCCCAGATTGAGTCTCTGTGTCTCTCTCTATATCATTTCCTCTTTATTTACCTTTATTTTAATCATTCATCCCCTATCTTCATCTTTACTTTATCGGCATCCTCCTCTTTGTCTTTGTCCTTATATATGTATAAGTAAAGCGTTTAAATTTACCTTGGTCCTCATTTTTGCTTTATCTTTACGCATCTTTGTTTTTGTTTTTATTTTTGCCTTTGCCTTTATCCTTTTCTTTATCTATGTATATACGTACTCATCTTTACTTTCATTCTTGTATTGGTCTTTTTCTAAGTGTTATTATTTGACCTTTTATTAGTTGTATAGCATATACATACACACAAGAAGCGCTTCTTTTAGCACCAGCCATTTCCGTTGCACCATTTTCATTGCACGATTTCCGTTGCACCATTTCCGTTGCACCATTTCCGTTGCACCATTTCCATTGCACCATTTCCGTTGCACCAATTCCGTTGCACCATTTCCGTTGCACCATTTCCGTGTGCAATTTCCAACCGACCGCCGCTAAAGAAGTTTCACTTCAAAAAAAGTTTCGGATTATCCACTGAAATTATAAAAATAAAATTTTAAACCTCCGTCAAAATATTTCGGAAAAATATTAAGATCTGCGTGGGCTGAATTGAAAATACCTCCAAAAATATCATTATTTTGTATGTTGTATTGATTCAGTTTCTAAAAAAATGTTTGCAGGTCTTCTGAGCTAAAGCTCTTCTGGAAAAATATTTTTAAAACCTAGTTTTATTTAAAAAAATATTAATTTTTTGGAGGTATTTCCAAACGGGTCAGCTCACCTAAATATAAATATTTTAGTGGAAGTTTCAAATGCAGAGTGATGCACCCTAATATACATACATACGTTAATACATACACATATTAAAGTATGAGCAGCAATGTGTATTGGATAGTTGTGCATTAAGGCTTCATTTGGCCGCCTGGAGGGTTGCCTGAAGGACCGCTTTTGATTGAATGCCTGCCATATATCACACGCTTGGGGCATTGGTATCCCGCGCGCTTTTTCTTCACATTCATATTGCTTTTGTGATGTTGAAATTGTGTATATGCTACATGCACACGTACCTACATACATACATACTTACATACAAACATACATTTTTGCATGCATATGAGCCTTGGCGAATGGCGATTGCTCTTTTACAATTATTTTCATTCGAGATGATGAATCCCTTAGCCGTCCTATGTTAAATTTGTTCCATCGTATACTAAGTTTAATTTATTATCAAAAGAATGGTTGCCTAAAATTTAGTTCAAATAGCTAAAATTCTGTTTCTAATAACCCAAAAGAATAAATTTTTAATCATATATTTTAATTAACAATACTACGTTAATATATGTAAGTATCATCCAAATAGGCCCTTCAAAATTCTGATTAAGAAACATAAAAAATAAAACACGCAACTAGCTTTCCAAGCCCGCGAGAAGTTAGAAAAAGGTCTTGAGGATTAAAACTTTGTTTTCGAGTAGCCACAATTTTAACTGTTTCATAGTCAACTTAAAATGCATTTTATTACCAAAACAGAATTTTAACTCTAAAATGAGGAGAACGTAGTTTTAAATTGGTAAAATAAGGTTATAAGTTTTGTTTTGCTGTTGAAGTAGTAAACGCAGTAAGCTCTCAGGTTAGGTTCCCCAATTTGTCAATGTAAAATAACTGTTAAAAGCGTTTTAAAAGTTATTTAGGGTATAAAAAGTGCCAATAATATATTTCCTATTCGTTTAAAAAATTGTTGGTGAAATTACAAATTGCCTAAAGAGGTATTAAGCGTTATTATAAAAGAAAAAATTGTAAGACTTGACGACGCTTAACACGCCTTGTGAATCCCCTAATTGTTTATATAATTTTAAATATTTTTTGTTTTAAGCATTATTTTATTTTATTTCACTTTATTAAATTTTATTTTATTATCTTTTTGTGTTTATGGTATTTCACATAGTTATTTCAAAATAATAATTTTTTGTTTTGAGCTTCATTTTAATTACAAAGGCCACAAACACTATAATTACACAAAAAAAAATTTAATTGGATTTAAAAGAACCAAAAAAAATAAATGTTAAAAATGTTTAAAAAAATGTTTCCTGGTATTTAGGCGGACACGAACTCACAACTTCCCGGCTTGCTAAATCCGCAATCCTGCGAGCAAACTTATTGCAGAATTATGTTATTTCAGATTTTTCAGCTAATCTCTTAATCGTGGCAGTTATGCTCAACTAACGGCAGAACTTGAAATCTGCTATTAATGTCAGTGAACCTTTACATGCAGGATATCACAGCGATGTTTACATACACTGCCGGAAAAAAGTATTGGCACAGAGAATTTTGCACAATATATTCATCAATTTCTATTTTAATATTTTGCCGCTAATTTTTTATAAAAATATTGTTCATTCTTCAACAAAAAACGCAAAAACATAATTTCTAAACTTTGTGCAAAACTCGCGAAAAATCAGTAAACTTTCTTGAAATCAGTTTTTTTTCGAATTTACTCGGGTATGCAGCTTTATAGCTCATTAAATTCTGGTATAAAATCGCGTGTTCGGAGTTAGTCAAAAATCGCATTGATTTTTAAATTTTTTTTGTTGAAGGTGTTTTGCATTTTTTCCATATAAAGTATTTTCGATTTTTTTTTATATGAAAGAGACTGAGGTAATTCGCAGCTACTTAGAACTTATACATTATTGCAATAAAATTGATTGGGCTGCATGCTCAAAAAAATTCTAAAAGATCTTATCAAAAAGTTGAAAATTTGCTGAATTTTCGCGAGTTTTGCAGAAAGTTTAGAAATTATATTTTTATATTCAACAATTTTTGGTGAGCTTGAGGCCGTTTTTAATGAAAAACTTATTGTGGAAAAGCAACAATTTCTGATGTGAAATGAACCATACTTAAAAAAAAAAAATCAGAAAAATTTTACAATAAAAATTGTTGCATATATTGTAAAAAAGCAGCTGTGTCAATACTTTTTGCCGGCAGTGTAAGTCTTATTTACGCTTTTTATCGCACTCACCTTAGTCCGTAGGAGTTTGCGATGAGTTGTAGCTAAATCATCTTGGAGTGTGACTACCACGCGTGGATAATAACTATTTAAGTTGGTTTGGTTGAGGTTCTAAACGTTAACCTTAAATTGTCCCACAGTGTTTTCAGACCGCACTCGCGACAGAGACACGCGCATTTCTCGAGGCAGGTGAAGCTATTTCTCAGCAAATGATGTGGTTGTAAACACAAGATCGGCTTTCACGGATAGTGCTAGTTTCTATGTGAATGTCGTTGATTGTCTGACTGTAAAACGTCGATACAGCCTCGTTTTCGTCTAGTAGTGTGGAGGGTAGACGGTGATGAATGCCTTGAACAATTCCAATGTTACTAGGGCGGTTCTATCACAGTTTGGGGTAAGATTAAAGCCGTAACACCTTAACTGAGAGAGGGTCTTCACTTCTGGAGAAAAGAGGATTATACATAGTTTGATAAAACTCCCCTTTGATATGACTGGTTTCCCCGGCTTTAATAATGATAGAACTCTCATTGATTTTCACAAATCAAGAGTGGCAGTCGATAAGTTGAGGCCTTAGTAAGGTAATAAACGCCCGCCTGACTCGATTTTTTCAGCATCAACAATTATTTTAGATCTTCCACCTTTCATTGCTTGTAATTACACGTTTATTTTTTTGTTTTTTTCTGCACTGTTCGTTTTTTTTATTGTGCCATAAAATGATACCTTTTCAATCTATGCTAACCACGCTTCACGCGACAATTTAGTTTACTACGCAAAACCGATAATTTGGTGCTTACCTAATTGCAATAAAGCTTAATTGTTTACTTAGAACGCCCGTCGGTGTCGCCTACACCTATACATATAGTCGGTATAGTCGGTCGGCGGACTCCCAATGCGCATTGCGTTGGCAGCGTAGTAAATGGTCAGCATTTTAACTACCGTTATGGCATTTCCTTTAGCTCGTACAATATAAAGCAAAAATAGTAGCTGTGGAAGGTTGGAATAAATATAAGCCGGAAGTGAGTGAATGTGACATTTTAATTAAAACCTAACGAATCCCTACGTATATAAGAATGTATGTATGTATTTGTGTATATGGTAATGAAAATTGAGCTAAGTAAATAAGAATGAATAAATAATAGTGAAGGAATAAATAATAGTGAAAAGGAAAAAAGAAAAGTGGGAGGAGGTTTAAGTAAACTAGCGATAATTATCTACATAATAAAAATAAATAAAAACACTTAGGGTCTCAACAAAAAGTAGAAAATAACATAAAGAAGTATTAGAAAGACTATTGCATTAATTAAAGGTGTTTAGGGCGATTTTCAGTAGAATTATGAGCACACTATAAAAACAATTATAATTTCAACACTTAGTAAAGTAAATTCAAACAAAAAATACACATTCATCTACATTGCTAGTATTTATTATGATATTCAGTAGCTTAGTCCAGGGTTCAACATTTAAGTTGCTTATTGAATTTTCCTTGTGGCAGCAAACTCCGATTTCCAAGCATATTTTGGTTATACGATCAAAAAATAGAGCATCCCTGACTTAGTAGTTCTTATTTTTGCATTTTCCAATAAACGCCATTTGCCTCCAATTTAGAAAGAGGGAGGGGTAGCCTCCAACTTAAGAAATTTTTATCGTTATCAATTTTATATAGTAATCAGAGTTTATACTATTATTCTGGTTCTGCCATCACTACTATGAATTTGTTATCACGAAATCGGTACTGTGGTTTCGTTATCTCGTTAACGAAATATTTTTTTATTATTGTTATCGTTCTTCATATCGTAATCAGTGGATTAGTGGCTATCGTCAATATCTAAATGGTTATCGATATTTCTTCTCTACTACTTTCTTTATCGATATCGTTAACGCTATTAATATAGTCATCGGTTAAATAATACTTATGTATAACCTTAAAAGTACGAAATTTTTACTGTTATCGATTTTTATGTAGAATTACTACTAGTGTGAGGCAGTATCGAAAAAAGCAACTTGAAAGTACTCAGAACTTAAAAGAACTCGTGTCGTTGTCAGTATCAGTTATCGTTTTATCAGTCAGTGTATCAGTGTATCAGTCAGTATCAGTTATCGTTTTAGTTTCTTTACCCTATTATCGATTTCATATTATCGTTATTTTATGTTGTTAGTGCTCTCGTTCCCTTAAACATCATCAATAATAACAACACCATCTTCATTACTAAACTTATCGTTATCTAAAAAAGTTATAGATGTCGTTTTTGTGTTGCTATCGATTTGGCTATGGTTTGGCTTTTTGGTTATCGTATAAATATCGTTATCAAAGTCTTTTGTCGGCTAATTAATGTTATCGATATCGTTATGGTTATAAAAATTGTTATCGTTTTAGTCATCTTAAGAATCACTACATATCGTTTGCGCCATCATAAAGTCATAGGTTTTGACGGTTGAATCAAAAAAAAGAAATTATAATAATAATTGTGACTAAATAAACTTTCTTTATTCAAAAGTCGACGTTAATGTTTGGCTAAGTAATAAAAGAACTTTGAAAAGACGCACCAGCTGATTAATACATTTTATTTATGTATATCGAAACACTATCGATATCGCGTGACCGCATTCCTGAGTGTAATACGTACTTACAAGCGGGTCCTTTAAGCACCTAATTAACATGCCAATAAATCAAGGGTGCCAAATGTGACAGGCGGCGGAGTCAAGTTGCTTAAGCAAACGACTTAATTGACACGCAAGTGGTAAATCGCATATAACAAATATACAAACAGGTTTACGCAAAAAAAAAGTGAAAGCTTTCCCGTAATAAACCAACGCTTCCACCAGAATGGCAGCTTGCAGGTAGACAAGCATACGTACATATGTATGTATGTGTTTAATATAGACGATGGCGGTATTTCAAATGTCGAGCCGCCACATCAACTTTTGCCGTATAAAGGCAAAGAAGAACTGTTTGTTAATTCAAGCTAAATGAAAGCCGCCTCCAGTCACTCGTCTGCTTGATAACGCGCGCACACATTGTTTTACCCGATATATTCTTTTCACCTACATATATGCAGAGACGCTTGTACGTGCACACATATGTATGCACGAGTATACGTAAGTATTGTACAAATGTGTATGCGCTTTTAATTTTGATTTTTTTTTTGCTTGCCAGCCAGTTTGTTTGAATTATTCGCTTCGCCAGTTCCATAAAATCTTACCTTTCGCTTCCGCTAGGTCCTTTTGGTTCGATCACCGTTGCGTGTCAACGTCATTAATCACATCGTTGTGTTGCATTTCGTTTTCTTTTCCAGCATTTATGGCACTCAAGCAGCGGCACACACTTTTGCCTCACTATGAATGAATGTGAGTGTGTATTTAAATAAATAAATTTGCCTATGAAAAATGGTAGCCGAAAGTAGAGGAGGTTGCAGATGGCGGCAAGCTTACGTACTTCATTCCCACAACACTTGATTGCAACTCTTCTTTCACTGGCATTTAATTGAAATAGTATAACTTTAATTATGCATGGTAATTACGATACTGTTATTTTCCCACACACCAGCTGAAATTGCGCTATTGGCACGCACGTTGTACCTACTTTTGCATATGAGCCATTCTTTTTTAAGTCAGACGGATTTCTTAAAAAAAATGCTGTTAGGTCTCCGATTCGCAATAAAATTCAAATTCTTGCAAAAACTCGGATGTTTAAACCTTGCTAAATATCGAAAGGAAATTCCAAAAAATTGTTAACTCTTACAAATTAAACCATCTCATCATAAAGTAAAAATATTTTAAAAATAGTTCTTGAAAAACGCCCAATTTTTTTAAACATTTTTTTTGTCTTATCTTATTACATTAAACGAGCCATTCTTGTATATATATATGTATATATATCCATAGCGTTCTCGGAAACGGCTCTAACGATTTTGATGAAATTCTGTACACAGATAATGTTTTGGATTTTAAGGTTATCTGAATAGGCACTATCTCCGAGAAGACTCGTATAAGGTTCGAAGTTAGTTACAACTTAATTAAAACATCATAATATGGGTACAAAATGGAAGGTATTTTAAAGGTCCCTAATTCAAAAATATTTTTAATAGGGTTGCCACCCATTTGAATCCCATATTTATTAAATTTTTTGTTTAGAAAAGAAAGGAAAAATATTACTATTCAAGGGTACCAAGAGAAGGTTCTTAAACAATGGTTTCCCTATATACAAAATGTTATCCCTTAGGATAATAGCGTAAGGTTGCCACTTATTTTCGATTCTAGATAATTTTTCTAAAAGATCGCAATATGGATATCAAATGAAAGGTATTGTTGAGAACATTGATCAGAAAATTTTTTCCATCAGGGTTGCCACGTTTCTATGTAATACAAATTTTTATTTTGTTAATTTCAATCAGTGTATTTTTATGTATACACCGTGCATATACACTCAAGATATGTACTATTCATTCCAGCGTATTTCGGAATAGGGTTGCCACCTAAATTTTGGAGTAAGAAACAAAGTATATGCATTTCGGGCAAAGCTCGGTCAACCTGCTACTAGGCAATTAAACAAGGAATACGGTAGTATAATTTTAAATCCTTAATTTACTGATCTTCACTATGCAAACCAACTTCAAATAGTTCAGCTGTTAATTGCTAAGTCAGCTTAAGGACAATCTTGACTATCTTATATAAAGAAATATTACGCCCGATTCTTTAGCTTCAAAATAACGTTATGATGAAGTCTCTACGACGGTCAGAACCTGATATATAATGATTTGAAGGAGTACATGATTGGTCAGAATCACGAAAAAATTCAAACTTTGACAAGTCACATCTCCAAAGAAGAAAGCGAAAAAAATTCCTCGAACACGTGTTAGCTTATTTGATGTATAGTACCCATAAAAAATTTTAAATTCAATCGAAAGTGCGGCAGCAAATTTGGTGTCCGATATCAATAAGGATGTCTCATATACAACAGTCACGACATTCAAAAAAGAGAGTTCTTTCTAGACCTGTGTGATAAATTTGCAGTAACCTGCGGATCTACTTTTCTCATGGGCAAGTACCAACCACGTTTACCATGCGCGATCGTTGAGCATTTGGACTCTTGGTTAACCGTGGCTCAAGCAACATCTCTCCTTCATATTTCTTGCTCAAGCAGAACCAGCTTCAAGAGTGGTATAAGAGCGAATATGTAGTGGCGCCTTTCCTTCCTTTAGTAGGAAATTCTTGCTTAAATCCTCGTCCAAATGTCTTCTCACAATCATGCCTCGTCTAACACATTTCCCAGACACCCTAACGGTTATAACTACTGAATTTTATTTATTGATCAAAATATAAAAGTTATGTTTTGAGTTCTAATTTTTGCTTAGAAAGAAAAACAAAATTTGTGTTAATTTATTTTTCGCTTAGAAAGCAAAAGTAACTTCTGGTGTTTTCCTTTTGGAGCGCTAGTGAGCTAAAAATCGGCCAATGATTATCTTAAAGTAATAATGTGATACTCTGAAGAATAAGGAGTAATACTAAGATTAAGATTAATCCTTTGACAAAGGCAAAAGACGAATACGACTACGACGGCGAAGCTGAGGCCGCATACGAACACGAAGATGTATACAAAGAAAAGCACGAAAAAAACTTTCTTACGAATGCGATAACGCATAAAAAAACGAATACGAGCAAGAATACGAAGACGACTACGGATTTGAACACGAACACGAAGATGCAGACGAAAACGAACAGGAATACGAAGACCAAGACCAAACCAAGAGCGAGACAAATACGAAAACGAAGACAAAAAGAAGATTATTAAGAAGACAAGGATAAACATTAACATGAAAGAAAACGAAGATGAACGCGAGTACGAAGAAGTATGAGTAAACGAATACGACTACAAAAACGCATACAGATACAATTACAATTACCATTATCATTACTATCAGCATTACCCATTACCAACACCATTACCAAAACCATTACCATGGCCATTTCCAATACCATTACCATTATCGCTATCATTACTATTTTTATACCCGAGCGCACTTGTGCACAAGGGTATATTAATTTTGTTCACATAACGGTTGTTTGTAACAGGCAAAACGAATCGAGATAGATATAGACAAATGTATACATAAATGATCAGGATGAAAAAAGAAATCGATTAAGCCATGTCTGTCTGTCCGTCCGTCCGTCCGTCTGTCCGTCTGTCCGTCTGTCCGTCTGTCCGTGTACACGATAACTCGAGCAAAAATTGAGATATCTCAACGAAATTTGGTACGTAGGTTTCCCTTAATCCAAGGTAGGTTGGTATTGAAAATGGGCGAAATCGGACTTTAACCACGCCCACTTCCCATATAACGGTAATTTCCAGAAATACGAAAACTGCGATATTTTAGTAACTACTGGAGATTATTCACTCAAAATTGATATTTATAATAAGTTTTAGACGAAAAATAAGAATATTATAAATTTTTGGAAAATGGGCGTAGCCACGCCCACTTATGGTTACATGTGTATATCTTGGTAACCGCTGCACCAATTTCTTCCAAACTTGGCACAGTTGTTGGCCTTGGTACAGCATAAAAAACCGCCGAAACTTTTTAAAATCGGACAATAACCACGCCCACATCCCATATACCGGAAATTAGGGAAATACAAAATCTTCGATTGAAGCTAATTTATTCAAAATTGATGCTTGCAACAATTCTTTACCAAGAAATACGTTTATGGTAAAATTTTGGAAAATGGGCGTGGCACCGCCCACTTATGATCACATATAAGTATATCAGTAACCGTTCTACCAATTTGTACCAAACTCGGTATGGTTATTGTACTTGCCACGTGTAAGCAAAACGTTGAAAATTATTGAAATCGGACTAAAATAACGGCCGATTCTCATATAACGGTAAATTTAAGAAATGCTTGAAACTTCAGTATTTCGAAATTGAAGGACGCTAATTTACTCAAAATTGATACACCTCGGCTTACCATCTAGCGGAAGGTTTCGGAAGGGTGAAAAAACATATATTTAATACTTGCGCCGGGTATTTAATGTTCGGCTCCGCCCGAACTTAGACTTTCTTACTTGTTACCAATACTTTTATCCCTGTACCCAAAAATTAGGATTTATTTTCCAAGTAATAAATAAAACGCAAAAAAATACCGATTGAATTCTGGGCTGTACAACAACAACCGAAAGTTTTTTTTTAGAGAATTTTGTTTTCAAATTTGCAGGCAAACAAAGTTAAACACATTTCTGCTACCAAAACAACCTTCCAGTTTCAACGGCCAAATATTTAAGCTTTTTATTACTTTAGTATCACCAATTATTTTCGAAAATTTACGTGGCCTGCAAATCATTTCTCAAACAAAGTACTAACGAACACAAGTAGTTTGGCCAACTTGTTTAAATTGCGCCATAAACTGCTAACTAGCCGCATAGCTAATTGTTTTGTTCGTACAATAAAATGTTGCGACGAAAATTAATTATTTTATAGCACCCGCAATAATTAATTGTATTTGTGTATTCATAAACAATAGAGTGGCCACTGTATACACTTAAAGTAGAGGGAGTTAAGTATATATATATGTACGTAAATAGATTGTAGATATAATCAAATTTTAGCTTTTGGCAGCAAGAGTGCCATAAGCTGGAGCATAAGCGAGGGAGGTTTTGGCTACATACACTTTAATTAATTTTGAAAACGACAGAATTGCGGTTGGAGTTCCTGTGTGGTGAGCGCGTCTTCTGAACCAGCTATATATATATAATCTATTGATGTTGACTTTTGCGTTAACAATAGCCTTTTGAGAATAAATTACAATGTTTTTGGAATTATTATAAAAATGGAGGAGAAGTTATGGTGCAACTAATTGTTGTGCACGCGACAAAATTCTTCTAACAAAAATAATAAAGTTAAAAAGTGTGAGTGAAAGGAACAGAGCAGAGCGAGATCAAAAAAAAAATAAGAACAATCGCACAATGTACATTTGCATGTAAAAGCTTGTAAGCGAGAAAATAATGAAGCTGAAGTACCGACTGCATACATTTTCTTTTGTCAATTTCTCTTTCTGTTTTGCTTTTTTTCTTTTGTGGCATAATTGCAATTACGCGGCGCCTGCAACACAAAAGGGCACTCATACGACATGGCGAACAAATGATAAGTGGGTCGAGAATATTGCCGGGAAAAGACTATTGCAGCGTGTTGAGAATATTCTTAAAAATAATGAGAAAATATATGTATATTCATTTATTGTAAAACGAATGTTGATAAATGTGCGGGTGTGGTGCATACATAATTTATAAGTAACCAACGTGGCGTGAAAGTTACAGGCAGACCAAAAATGAACAAACAAAGTGCGCTAATCACGCTGTAATTATGGCCAACAAAAGGAGCGTGGAAGTGGAAGCGGAAGAGAACATAAAGAGTGCGCGCGCAAGGCGAAAACAAGGAAATAGAGGGTGTAGAAATAGTATATAAAGGTGCCAAAAGGGCCGTCAAAAAATAGTAGAATTGAGCAAAAAAAAGTAGTAAAATGGGAGTAAAAAAGTAGTAGGAATGGAGTAGAAAACTAAATCTTGTGAATCATATTTTTATTGTATCTAGTTTAGAAAAACATACGAATAAGCTTGAGTTAGAAAGAGGAACACGCGAAAGTATTTGGAGGGTATATAATACAAATGTTGGAAAAAGGTAGGTGGAAGATAGTAGAAAATGAGTAAAATGGTAAAAGGGATACAAAAAAGTTAGTAAAAATCTAGGTAGTGGAAAGGGAGTACAAAAGGAATTTACCTACGCAATAAAGCGGTTGCAGCTTAATCCTTGGATAGAGAAGAAAAATGCGTACAGATCAGAAAAAATGAAAATGGTTGTGAGGATATGAAACAAAACGATAGTGAAAAAGGACTTGGAAAGGAGTAGAAAGGGAATAGAAAATGTTTGGTAGTGTAAAGCTTCTGCAGCAAAATTTTGTTATATGCGTAGCATGTAGAAAAATAGAAAAATAGGTCGCGAAAGCTTAGGAAAGAAGGAAGGTACGAGAAAGATAGAAGGAGACAGATCAAAGAAGCAGAAAAATATTTAATAAAAGGGTAGCAAAGATATAGTGGCAAAAAAGGGAGTGGAAATGTAGAACGAAGGAAGTAAAGAAGAGGGAGTAGAAAGGTGGTACAAAAGAAATAGAAAGCAAATACAAAATCAATAAAATGGGAGTAGATGTGTATGAAGAAGGTAGTATAAAAATTGTAGTAAGAGAGTACAGCGAAAGTAAGAAGGTAGAATAAAGTGAGTAAAAACGTAGTAAAAAAGCAATAGAAGACTAGTACTAAAGCAATAAAAACGGTGAAGTAAAGGTGTTGAAAAGTGTCAAAAAAGTACTAGAAAGGTATACGAAAGGTAGCAGAAATTTAATACAAATGATGTCTTACGAGAGTAGAGAAGAAAAAGAACGGGAGTGAAAAATAGTAAAAAATAGAGTAAAAATCTGGTAAAAAGAAAGTAGTAAGAAATTTGTCAAAATGTAGTAGAAAAGAGGTATGAAAGAAAAACAAGCGTAAACCACTCTAAGCCAAACATTAGTCCAGCATTATGTTAAGCGATATAAAGAATTAGCTCAGTTCAAACAAGAAGAGAAACAGTGCCGTTATTCTGCTGGAATTTGTGTGCAAAAATTATGACGAAAAGAGCAACGAAGCATGCCAGAATGCATGACGGCAAATAAGAGTGTAACATACACAATACTTACTCGCATTTACATTTAGGCCAACAGCAAGGCAAGGCCGACCACATGCCAGCTACCAGCCAGTCACACTCTCCGCTCGCCAGCGAATGTGGCATGCAATCAAAATTATTATAATTGCAATGTGCCAAGCAACACACACACACACACACACACACACACACGCAGACATTAAGCATTGTTCGAGCATGTTGCAGAACAATGACAGCGGCAATAATGCAAGAACAAGAACAACAACTACAACAGCAATAATCGCCAGCAGCCGAGCAGAAATGACTTCCGCTTCCGCGATTATTGTGTGCCAGCGAAAGATGTTGGAGTATTGAATGAAGAAGACGAACGTAGATAAGAGTTTCAGTAAAATAGTAGCCGCAGTGAACAGACAGGCAGACAAAGCAGCAATGTGGCAGGAAGTCGTTGCATATTAACGTCACCATCAGCGTTTTACAAAAGTTTTAAGATTGCAGACACCAAAAGAAGATGCATATGCTTGTGTGTGTGTGTGTGTGTTTGCTTGCGTATGGCAGTCAATGTGTTAAAATTTAAGCGGCACATGAATGAAGTTGGCGCTGGCTCTACTTTTTCCATTTACATACATATATATATCCAAATTCTTTGCATCAAAATTACCCGCTCACCCACACGACCGCGCGCAATGCTGCCTACCTCATCGCTACGGAAGCTGCATTGTTACATGCCTCAACATGATTTTTGCACTCTCAGAATTTCTCTCTTCTCATCTACTGTTCTTGTTTCTTTGTCTCGTTCTTTTTGTTTCATTTCCATTATACTTGTATGTGTAGACGACAATTTTATGACTTTGCTGCTATTACCCTGCAAAAAATGGGACTAATCCGGGATGACTCCGGGAGCAATCGCAAAGGAGCATGCGACTAATACCACTTTTGATCTCTTTATATGGAATGAACTGATCGCTTTTGTTCGGGCATGTCCTATGAAGAGACTAATTGTTCACATTTATACCCGAAAGGGTATAAAAAGCGACTAGTCACTTTTAAAAAATAAAAATAAAAATTTTCGCCAGCTGAGATTCGAACCAGGGTGCTCAGTTTTGTTAGGCGAATACTCTCTCAGTGTGCCAACGCCGCACATGAAATTTCATTGACTAAGTGCGTACGTATCATTAAATCGTTAATAGTACCCGTTAGAGATGAGTTGGGGACTAATTGATCTCCAATTATACCCACAAGGGATGAGTCGAGACTAATTGACCTCCATTAGTACCCGTATGAGACTAGTTGGGACTAATTAATGCCCAATTGTACCCGATTGAGAGTAATCTCGGAATACTCTCTTTAGAGATTAGTCGCACAATTTTTTGCAGGGTATTTTATGTTATGCTTGTGCTTAGGTGAGTATGCGTGTGAGCACACATACACACATGGTATGAGAGGCGTTGAGTTACATAATGAAGAAGTCATAACGGCGTTGGGGCATAAAAATGAGCGACGCGTTAACACACGCTCGGTCGCTTCAATAACCATTGCCTCTTACCACCCCGTCTCCTTCATCTGCTTCGTTTTGTAGTCGAGCTGCATTGTTTAAGCCTGCCGCAACGGTATGGCTATAAAATGACATAATTGAATGGCTTTAAAGGGATACAAAATGCGCTGGAAAGTAATGGAATTATGTGAAAAGTGGCTGCGAATAAAAATGAAATGATGTGGGTAATAAGACAAAAAATGTATGTTATACCGCTTAATGTTATGCTGTCAAATGTTACAGCTGCACCTCAATCTTTTATATCGATTGCTGTAGAATTATGCTGATCATTTTGATGCTCCTACTCGGATGGTTATCTGTATTGAACCAGTCTCGATATATCTCTCTCTCTCCTGAAAATTCTCAGGAAACAAATAATATCTGAGAACATGTTCAATATTTTTACCAAATTTAACTTCTAAGATCGGTAGCAGCCCTTCCCAAAAACATTTGGCCAAAAAAGTTTCTTTAACTAAATATGTTTCGTTAAAATTAAATTCGACAGGAACTTTACAACCGATGTCAACCTTTTTCAAAATTAAATTGTGGGCTTACTTATACTTAAACTTCTCTTTACAAAAAACAAAACAAATTTTAAAAATAAGGTTTAATTAATCTTTCTTAGTTGACTTGTCAATTTATACTAAACTAGTGGCAACCCTCTTCAAAAGTATTTTCAAAATAAAGCTTATCTAAACATTTCTCAGCTTACACCAATTCTAAGATATTTCATTGAACTTGTTAACAAAATCTACTTTTATGGGCTAAATGAATGGCGTTGCCAGCTTAAAAATAGAAATAAAGAAATTTTTAAATCTCTCTCGTTATCGAATAATCATATACAAATATTTCAATTAATCTGTATATTTATGTACATTTCCGCAGCTATATAAACAAGCCCGTCTATACATAAGGGTTGTTGGGTCATCTGTCCCTAAAGAACAGGTGCAACTATTAGGCATGCTGCTTTTTTTACGGGTTTCAATTGGAATATTCACTTATTTCATCAGATATAATTAAAAAAATATTTGGCAAATCGAGTCGATTTCACAGTTTCGAATTTCAGAACATGCCCGTATATCAAAATCTCGCCTTTCAGGAAAACGTTAGAAAAAGTTGATTTTTTTGGAGAAATATAAAAAAGGAGTTATTTTCTCAAACTTATTTTATATGAAAAAACTTTAACTATTAATCTTGTAAAATGTATTCTATTTTTTTTTGTATGCAAAAAGTATTAGAACATAAATAATCTTGTAAAATTTCAACAACTTTGAAAAATCTGCAAAATCGGTGTTCTGTGTACAAGTGCTCGATACGTTTCCGATACTGAGTAGGTATCGATACCTTGTTTGATACAAGTACAAGTACTGATATGAGTAATACCTTGATGGTATCGATTTATCCCTAGCCCCTACTCGATAAGGCGTTAGGTTTTTCACAGGAATATTAACAGAGCTGCTGGATCTGAAACTGTAAAGATTAAGAAGAGACAAAATTAGTTTAATACTTCATTTTCGAGTGCGACACATTACGGAGAAAACGAGTCAAATTTCTGGGATACCAATTCTTCGACACTTTAGACAGCTTAGAAAAGATCCATTATAGGGTCTGCTGGGCTTCGCTAGAAAATCAGTGTGATTTTAAGATATGTAGGAAATCCCTCTTCCTATTTCGGTCATCGCATTAGTCCTATGGGACCTACGGGTTATTTCCCCTCGGGTTACGGTAACAACCCGACCTAACCTACTAACATGAAAAAAAATTGCTAGCTTTTTACATTAGGAATATTTTTAATGTGACCTTAAATTCGCCTTGTTGTCTGCATAATTGGAATTAGGTGTTATGGTTTTTGAACAAAAATTGATAAAGCAATAGAAACTTTATTCAAATATTAACTGCTGCATATGAAAGCGCCAATTACAGGCATTAAAGGTATTTGTTTACAAAATAATAGAATACAAAAGCACAATAGTGCCAAACAGGTCACGCAAATGGAAATATGAATAACTAACTAATACAGGAAAAATACGAGTACTTGGTAAACAACAATTCAATTAAATTGTAAGCTCTAAACGTATAGCTGCAGTAAAAAGAATTTAAAAAAATAGAAGTAAATAAATATTCAATAATAAAAATGCATAAAAATATAAAATCTAAAATCAACAACAGATCAGCGGCCATAAGCAGGATGTTGTTGTTTCTGATGTTGATGCTGCTGCTGCTGTTTGTTGACAGTTCCGCGACGACTGATGGTGCTGCTGCTACTTGCCAGTGCTTGTAATGCTTCAAATGTGCCGTTCTTTTGTGCTGCTCGCTACTACATACCAGGGCCCACAGAGCTTCCACACTCCTGGCTAGTACGAGGGCACTTTGAAAAGTCAGTGGCTTTTTTAATAAAACAACAGATGAATTTTTTCGGTAAATAACGTATTTTTAGTCGAGCATTTTGTCCAAGTTTTTAATTCCTTCCTAATAAGAGGTTTTTTAAGGTTCTCAAACAAGCATTTATTCCGGCGATGAGCTCTTCATTCGACCCAAATTTCCTACCTCGTAGGCATTTATTTGGATTTGGGAAGAGGAACTAGTCGCTGGGGGCTTAATTTGGTGAATATAATGGATGCGATAGGAGTTCGTAACCCAATTTATGAACTTTTTCTATGATTACCACACGCAATTTCTCGATGGAACAGCACATTTTTCTGGGCCAAATTTGGTCCTTTATGGCTTCAACCCACTTTGGCCTTCTTTGGAGCACTTCTTGATGGTTTTTGGTATCCGGTGTGCTGTGGTGGATCCATGTTTCGTTATCGGTTACGAACCGGTGCAAAAACTCTTTCGGATTGCAGCTGAACATCACTATACACTCCTTTGAAGTGATAACACCTCCCATCCCATTGATTTTGTCGACGAACGTTCTCGTACGATTACAACAGATCTCAGTAAGCCACTTGTAAGTCATTGAAGTTGGTGGTGTAGAATCTCCATAGGATTTGTCAAGCCTCTCCTTGCATTTAAAGTTAATATGCAAGAAATTCAAAAATTCACTGACTTTTCAAATTACCCTCGTACGTTGCCTCACCTCCCTTCTACTTAGTGATATGTATGACTGCACGTTGAATGCCTGCGCTTTCAAAACGGTTTACCTCTATTCTTTGCATTTTTCTCTTCACGTACGTACGTGCCTGCGCATACTTGCCAAGGATAACAATTACTTGAGTTTCTGCCACAACTGCAGGTTGTGGTGGTGGCCATGAAGTGGCCGACGAACTAGCGATGAACGGCGGCATGCAGCTGAGTAGAAGTGGGCTGAGTTGAGGTAATGGGTAAGCAGCCACCATCACTTTTCTAAGCGCGATTTGTGGCACACAGCGGATGTGTTCTACGGCCACAACAATTGTGCTTCTGCATAGATTCTTGCTGCTGTTCTGCTGTTGTTTTTGTTTTTGTTGCTGTGCGTTGATAAACCAGTAAAGTGCGTGTCGTTATCTGCGAAAAGCTGCCGCTGCCTTGTGGTTGAGTAGGATATGCTGGCGAATGCATTTTTGTGGCGGTGACTGTGACACATTTTGTCTTTTGATTGTTTGCTGTCATATGCTCATAGTTTTTGTTGCTGGTGCTACTGCATTTTCTTTTTTTTTTTTTTGTTCACTGATCCTTGCAACACAATGTGTAATCGCTTTGAAAACGCCATTTCGCATAGAATTGTTGCCATTATGGCTATTTGCTTTCATTGCTGTGCGCATTGTAGTTGCTTTTTCATTCATTGTTGGGCGATCGTGTATCTTTGTTGTGTTTATGCAACAGCTATTGCCGTTTGCATGCACAAGCTGCCAATATCATTGAATTTTGCTGCTGCTAATACAACTGCATTGCGGTGATAGTTGCCTTCGTTTTTTTTTTGTAGTTCATTTCAAATGTTCCAGCATTCGCTTTTGCATTGCACGTTTTGTTTTGTTTTTTTTTTGCTGTTTTCAAAAGCATGCATCGCTGTTTGTTGGTTGAACATTTGTGCTGAAAACTTGGTTTCGAATTCGCAAGCTTATTTATTTCGTTTTTATTGCTGCATTTTCACACTTTGTAACAAACACTAATATTGTGATAAATGGCAGTGATGGCTGCCATTTGCGAATAGAAATTTCGTATGCGAGATATTGGAGGAATAATAAAGTGGACAGTTGAAGAGGAGCTTTAAAAAGGACTTCGAGTAGAAATACAAAATATTTTAAGGACTAAATTTACTTAAGATCTTCAAAGGGATATGAACATAACGAAATGGATGTGGCAATTTTTGTCTTTATTATTTACTCGTTTTAAGAACAATCCCCAGTATAGACTAAGACGATTTAGTCGTGTTTGCCTGCACCTGTTCATATTACCTGACTTAAGTACGTTCCCTCGACAGTCGGATCTAGGCCAAGGACTGCCACTCCAGCAACACTCCCCAAAAAGACTTTGGGGAATTTGTATACTGCTGCAACAACAACAACAACAACAACAACCTGACTTAAGTAAAGTCAGACAATTTAATTTTTTTATTCGAAGCGTGAATTAGTAGCTTTGATAATATTTTGAAGAGTGCTGCCACGTGTTTGAAAAATCGAATTTATCTAAATTATACACAAGTTAAAATGTCAAACGAAAGAGTGTTAAAAAAATCTTTAATGTGAACATTTAGAATTTGATGTGAGCATCGAAATTCAACGCAGAATCGCAATTGCCAGAAGTAAAGTACGACGCACAGTGATCGGAGATGCCATGTTTTATGCCAAAAATTAGAATGGCTACTACGATTAGAATAAAACCGCAGGATCGTAGTATTGTTGTAATGCTAAGTCCGAATATGCCATAAAATCAGCTGTCAAATCAACTTGCAAGTTTCTCTAAAAATAAGAAATCTTTTTGAAAATACTACTGATTACTAAGTTTTTGGACACGCTAGTCACGAATTTTATGTCAAATGAAAACTTAGACAGTCGACAGCTGTCAAACGGTTAGTGAATTTTTTCTAAAAATAAGTCCCTCTTATTTAAAATGCCACGGATAAGATTTTTTCGACATGAATTGTATACCAAAATAAAATTTTGAGAGTTGACAGCTGTCAAATGGACTGTTAGTGTTTCTAAAAATAAGAAAATATTTTTTAAAGTGCTACTGAATTTTATTGAAAATTGTTATTACTAGATAATAAAAGGGGTCTCTCAAAGTGATACATATGATTTAAAATTCCAGCAATAATTTCTTCGACTTGTGCCCATTTCATATCTGTGACTAATTTACTTAAATTTGTTCTTACATTTTTTAAAAGTTAGTGCACATCCTATCGATGTAAATATATTGTCTGTAATCTACTGTATGCATACATATGTACATATGTACGTACTACATATGCCACCACACGCGCGGTCACCACCTTCCCGTACAATGGCCACTAGAGCCATGTGATGCATTACTATAATAATTTTACTTGCCACATGCAGTTGCAAATGCCGAAACGGAAAAAAACTGCCCGTTTTAAAATATTACAAGTACATATGCACATACGTACATATATAGTAGATATGAATGTGCCTGCAACTGCAGTAATTCCAATGGGCATTGGCCATCACCACAGACGCAATGCAGCTAACCCCTTTCGCCACCGCCGCGGCATTGTGCAAAACACACGCTCGTAACTGAAGTGGCATGTGGCATGTGGCATGCGGCAATGGTCGTAGTGGCATACGAACACGCCACACATATGTATGCACTCGTCTCTTGTTGTATTTGTGTTGTTGTTTTCCATCGTTTTCTGGTCAAGTGCTTCAATAGCAACAATTTCAGGGTGCCTTCATTGTTGCCACCACTGCTGTCATTCGCATGCGTTACTACGCGTAAAATTGATAACACTGTAATGCGTTAATGCCGCAGCACAGCAAGAATAGTAGCAAAAATAAAAAA
>NW_023458555.1:19467299-19476818 GCF_013731165.1 Rhagoletis pomonella | reverse complement strand
AAAAAAGGATAAATCTACCGCAGCTGTGATGCTGATTGAATGAATCGCATACACATTTGATAGTTGAAGGCAGCGAGAGTTGGGATTAGGTGAGGGTGGCAAAAAAAATTACAACAACAACAAAACGTCAATAACAAATACATATGTACATAAGTAAGTAGTCAAGGCAAAAAAAAGGGATCAACAACATATTAATGCAAAGTACTCGTAAAAGGGAAATTGTAAAAGTAAAAGAAAAATATGAGCAAAAAAAAGAAGAAGATATACTTACATAAATACATATGTATGTAGATGAAAGCAGGGGCTGGAGCGGTAGGCCATGGCATCGACTGCAGAAACTCATTTGTCACTTTGTGGCGCGCGCAATTTGGCCCTTTTTTCCCAACATTTGTCTGTCTGCATGCACATACATACATAGCTACATGTCTTTGTACATGTGTGTCGCTGCTGTGTGTTTGGAATATTTTCGACAAATGTGTGCGCACAAATTTGCCAATGCTATTGAATACTAAATCGATTTTGAATATTCGAGTACCCAACGCGTACATGTGTAATATACATACATTCGAGTGCCGTTCGAGTGGGCTGTTGGTGTGGGTGGGAGCGTGTGTGCGTGTGTACGTGTACGTGAACGTGAGTAAATATGTTTATAAGTAAATATACATACATATGTATGTATATGCATAAATGGATTTGTGATTTGGCGCGTTGTTGGCACGCATTGACTAATGCCATACCATGCCATTTCTCTCTGTCAATGAGCTATGAAAATATGAATATCAATATCGCTTTTATCCAGCATAGCGGCAGCAGAGTCAAAGCGAGGGCGGCAGCAATTGCAACAACGATAATAGTGGGTGAAAACATATTGCGTGTGCTTCAACGATCTCTATCTACTCAATTTATAAAAGCACACTTTGGCGTTTATGCGTGTGAACAGATGGGCGTTGTGCTACATACATACATATGTACATACAGTAGTCCACAAAATATGAGCAGTGCGATATTTTAATCAGTTTTGACTTTTTCTTATTTAATATTTGTTATTACTTAAAAAAAAATTACGTTTAAGAAGGCTAACATCCGAAAGAAATTTTGTTGAAGGTTGCCACCTGTTTGAAAATTTTAATTAAATTTAATTGATAAGATAAATTGATTATTGCACTAAAGCTTACTGCCGGAAAAATGTTTGAAAAGGGTTGCCACCTGTTTGAAAAATTGTATTTAATTACCTACATAAATTAATAAAATAAATGAAATGTTACAACACAGGTATCAAACAGCACAAACACACTTTTAAGGCACTGTGAAGCACGCCGGGTATTTGCTAGTAATTTAAATAAATTCGAAAAAAAATGATTCAAAAATTTTTACAAAAATTTCAAATTTTTGATGCAGTATTTCAAACAAATAGTATGCAATTTCATAGTCTATTAAATTTAAGTACAATAAAGTGCTTGATAAAAAATCCAGTTATGTTCAAGGTGTTATGCCTTTTTTCCGTAAAAAGTATGTTCGACAATTTTCTTTTATATGGAATACACTGCCAGCAAAAAAAAATTCCAAAAATCAATGGAAATCTTTAGCAGCTTGAAACTTGCACTTAAATTTAATGGGCTATGAAACTGAATACTAACATTTTTTCTAAAAATTCTGATTATGTTTTCAATTTTTTTGAAGCTTTGCAGAATTTGTAACAACCTTTTTTTTTGTACAAAATCTGAAATGTGAACTTATATGTTGGGGTGTTCGTTTATTCGCCTTTTACCGAAACCGGTTTTCGAGTTATACGAAAAAAAGGAATTTGAAAGCCCGGTTTTCGATTTTCAAATTAAGAAAAAACCGGATAGATCGGTTTTATTTAACATACAGTGAAAACTTGTCAAAACTGCTCAAAACATTGCACTCCTATAATTTCGTGTAAAACTGTACATGCTCCCATGTATGTATGTAGATCTAAACGTAAACGAAATGAAACGTAAATTTACAAATGTTTCAAATGTGCAAAGTACATACATACATGTGTACATACACATGTTTGCGTTTAGGGTAAAGTGTGCGTTTGGCATATTTGCAGTTTTGTCAAAAGATTAACAGCGAAAACTTTGCATGCCACACATTTGAAAACGGAAATTGGCAGCCAGTGGCAATATTTGTTATATTGAAAATTGCAAAGGCTTGGCATAGCGGGGCGGGATAAGCGTTTGCTCTGACATTCGAATATTCAGCGTAGGATCGTTTACATGGCCAATAGGGCAAGTTGTCGATTTCAAAATGGTGTTATACTTGTGAATTCGGAATGCAGAGTGAACCGAGGTTTTTCTTTGTTGATGTATTTATAAAGGCAAGTGGTGAATTTTGCTGGAACTTTTTGCAGAATTTTTTTGTGTAGAAATTAATGGCTGACCGTTCATCTTATTTGGCTTTACAAGCTTTAGTCGGTTTGGTCCAAGACCAAACAAAAATTTTGCCGATTGCCTCTCCTCTGCGAAATTGCGCCAGTTTTTCATACCGAGTGTAGACAGGTCCTTCTGCTTTATACTACATAATAGCTGCGGCAGATATTCTGCATGCCGCCATATTTTCTTCTTTTTTTTTTAATTTGGTGGCACACTCTCCAAACTTAACTGGTATGCAGTATTTGATGTCAACTTTCATTGCGTCTAATATGGACATTCTATTTGTAAACTTCCCAAAGATATTTACAAAAAAAAAACAAATATAATTTTTTCGAGTTACAATGAAAAAATTTTTTATTTCGGTAATTTTTAAAGGCTAAAATTGTTCAGGTACTTGATTTATTATTTATTCTACTTGTTGTGGTACTCCATTGATTGAACTAAACGCAAGAAGAATGCTTTGGCGTTTTTTTTCTGCAGAGAGAAGGGAGTGACACTAAAAAAATTTGCTCATATACAGTAACAAAGAACTGCCGGTTTACTTACCTGTTTTTGTACTAATTGCCTTTGCCTCTGTACGATTCACAAGCAGTTATATATCTGGCTCCAATTTTTGAGTTAGCTCACTTTAGATCTAGGTCTGTGATATGTACCGACTCATATGTTCGTATATTTGCAAATTTGAATTTATTAAAACTATTACACTAAACTATTAAAACTAAACTACATAAATTCATAGCATAAACAAATGATATATATCTGGCTTCATTTATAATTTCGATAGCTTGTTTAGTGATATTTTTGCAAATTTCTACTTTTTGTATAAAACGAACGAATTTTTACTAATAAAAATATTTATATTTTCCTTTTCAAAAGCGTACATATGTGTCTTAATTAAGAGACTTTCACATATGTACATATTTAGATAAACAACCTCTGATAAAGGTCCTTGAGTACAACTCTTTTTTTATTACCATGCAAATACAGTTTTGATCCTCTGTAGTTGCTCTTCACTCTTTTTTCCACTTTTATTCACAAAATATTTTATTTTTTTTTTTTTGCAATACGAATATAATAAATTTTTACTATTTCACAAAACAGCATACATTTTTGATTTGCATGGTCTGAGCATTTATCTTCATTCGGTCTCACTCGAATGCTATTTGATATTTTTCACCACACATAAACCTTCTCATAAATGTACATACAAAATTTTGTGCAAATGGAGAATAAGTAAATAAAAATTTAAAATACATATGTACATGCGTGCCCCAGAAGGGGAGCTTTGAATCATTTGGCAAATGTCTGAAAATTTTGTACTCTACTCACACTAGCCGACTTATACTATGCATTTGAATGTAATGTATGTTTATGCATGTACATTCATATGTATGTGTACATATATATATAAATGCTGAGAAATATTTGCGCAAATTGATTGCAATGATTTCTCTTTTCATTTTATATTTATTTGCTTTCAGTTTTTCATTTCTCAGTTTACTTCTTATAAAATTTTAACATTTTTGACAGATGTCAAGTGTGTCAAATACATATTTGTTAGAATTTCCAGGTAAAATTGGGCATTGTATGCATATAAATATGAGAAGTTGCCAGCGCACTTTTGGCGGTTGTGAAATTGATTTTTGTGTCGTGCAGAAGATTTCGCGGATATTCATATTGATGACAGCTGCTGGTTGCCACTGGTGTTGATGAAGATTCTTTTGACATTTGTAGCTCAATTAAATTCAACCAGAGAATTTCCAAACTAAATATGTTTAATGCATGTTTAAATAATAAAAAATTATAAGAAGTATTTATTCCATTAAGAAATCAAATGTGGAAACAATTTGAAAGACTGTGAGTATTAGCGTAAATATATCCGTATTTTTTAATGCCAAACTTTGTTATTAAAATTTTTAAATTTCAATTCCCAGTGGAAACCCGACATAAGTTGTGCAATAAATATGTTGAAGGCTTTTAAGGGCCGAGCTCACAGTGCATATTTTACCAAAATATTTCTATTTCTAGAAAATTTCTGTCGCAGCGTCGATATTCACAAATTGTTTAACGTTTTTTACTAACCTTCAGAAGTAGATTCCATTTGGGTTTGCTGAATTTCCTTTACTCAAAGTACTTCTACACGTTTACTTATAACATTTCTCTTTGAATCTATCATACTGTTGTGCTTAGACGAAAGCCACATTCCGACTGGAAATAAAGAGGGGACTTCTTCGGGTACAGGCCGTTACTGTTAGAGGATCCCTTTCGCCAAATCAATGTTGAAAAAGCGCTAGCTATAATCCTTTTTTTCCAATTTTGACCGCGCTTTAGGTTGTCGTCCGCACTGTGCGTCGTCGCCTAGAAGATCGACATTCTTTCAATAATGAAAAGGTAGATAAGAGCGCAACTTGCTTCTAAGCTTCGATTATTAAGCCTGAAAGCTATCATTTTTTCTTACCGAAGTTGCAATATTCCACATCCCATTAGGTTACATTTATTTGGAATTTATTATGGCAAATAGAGCTACGTTACTTTAGCTCGTAGATTCAACATTTCCTTGAACTTCTGCCAAATATAAAATACATCATTGCAAACAATTTTTTATACAAAAAAAAAAAAACAAAACAAGTTTCTACTACGTGTCTGTTGATTTAGTAACGACAGGCAATTTATTCACAGACTTTCGCAACAGTTAGACTACCAAAATGGCCGCAATGAAATAGTGAGCAATAAAGTCAGGTCACATTACAAGAAAGACAATGGCAACATTTAAGAATGGCGACCATCATTGTTGTGCATCATTAAGGATTTTGTAGCCTAGCCGCCTTGTACTTACATAAATACAATGCAATACATACTTGTATATAAAAGAAATATGTATGTATGAATGTGTGTGTGTGTTCTCAGTGTACACGTAGCAACTTTAACGACGTTCATAAATTTCCAACTTACATACTCGTACACTGTTTGCACACGCAAAAGGGGTTGAGCCGAGTTGTAAGTATGTATTCGTACATAGTTTTCGGCCTTCAACTTTCGCCGTTGCTCTGTTACACTTCCCCTTTTTGTTGACTTACTGCTTGGGCATTCTGCTGCCCAATTCAAGCATCTTCAGCCCTCTTAGCTGGTTGTTACTTTCGTTATAGCCTTCTATGTACTTACTTGGTAAGCTGCGTGCCGTGTTGCCACGACTACTCGAAAACGCAACTACAAATTACCACTTTTCATCGGGAATTTATGTTAATTACTGGTAATGTTAAATACCCGCACAACTTGCCGCATCGCTTACCGCGACAAATCCGCTTCGCTCATTAACATCATTTACTGCGTACTTGGCGCCGCAGCGACTCATCATTGTACTCTGCGTGTTTACACGAATGTATGTACATATGTATGTATTTGTTTGTGGCTAGGGGTGTGTGTGTGTGCGTATCTTCGCTTAATTACACCAATTTATGAGCAAATTTGTCGGGCGCCGGATGTAAAGTTGAGCAATTTGCAATGTTTTAAAGGAAACAGAGTTGATTTAATTTTGTTTATGAAAATCAGGTCAGTGCTGCAACTACATACACATACATACATAAGTATATAGTAAAAACCGAATGTCGTATAACCGTGCAAGAAGTAACTGGTTCCAAATTTACGGTTTACCTAGACCAAAAAGTTCGGATGTAATTCAAATATACCAGTTTCTTGGAACCAGAATCAAAAAAGTCGAAGGTGAAACATAGGTGACGTGCTTGAAATAAAGCTTTGCTTATTCTTCACTGAAATTTATTTACCCTATTGACTGTTATTTAAATTGGCATTGCCTACCCGAATTTGACTGATTCCGAAATATGCCAAGTTTTTGCAGAGCGGGTGATTTGCCACCCACTGTTGTTTGCATGGAGAATGTGGAACGAGTATCCACCACCAAAGTATAGTCGTTGCCACGCTAATCGAGTCTACATAAGCGGAACCCCTCAAAACTACATACATTGTATATCTGTCCAAGGACCTTCATTCCATCTGATTCATCGAAAATTTGTTTGGCAATTTTTATGCTCTTACAAGAACTACAACCAGAGTTTAAAGCTTTCTATAAAATAATGGCTATAAATGACCCACATCCAATACCGCAGGATGTTTATGTGCTCGAAAATCGGTACCTCACACGCTGGAAACCCGTTTCAATGCCGGTACGATTTTCAGAGTAAATAGCGCTAAGCAGAGCCAAAAACACTGCCGGGAAAAGTTCAACTTTAGAAATGACAGCAAAAAACGCTGAAGCACATGAACTAAGATTGGGCCGTAGATTTACGGATCTGTATACCATTTTTCTAGATCAGGTCATTTTCACAATATATTTTCATTTTTATTAAAAAAAGTTAAATTTTGAACAGAGAAAAATAAAAAAGTAACAAATTTTTTGTTGATATTTTCATTTGTAAAAAGCCTGTTCTTTGAAAAAAAAAAAAATCATAAAGAAGCAATAACAAATAGTATTATAAATAAATGAAAATTGCACTAATTCTTTTGTGTGAAATAGAGGCAGGAAATAATGTTACTCATACGCTATATCGTACATGGCCGTACTCCTTTTAGTACGGTGACCATCCGTCCAGTATTATACGGGCCGTCATCTTTTTTTACCCATTGTCCTGGTAATTTATTTATTTTATACGGGACGCGAAATGTTCCGTGTTTATTTTAATGCCCTGTATTTGTCCCGTATTCGGTATTCGGTATTCGACGCCATAACAGCTCCTTGAAATGGCATGCTTATGAACCAGTTTTTAGTGATGTTGGTATATGTATGATCGTAATTTTCTCCATAAACAGTTACTACTTTCTAACCTGAATGCCTGTGATTGGAATCGGGATATATATACATGACCAAAATATAAATGAGAAACCGACATTTTAGCAAGGTTTGGCTATTTTTCTTTAGTTTATTGAATGTTTATTATTTTTTTATGAAAGTAAAGTTCTTTTCCTAACAAAAACCATATAAATCTAAATTTCCGACTTTGTGCAAAAAACTACAAAAATTAATTCTGCAATGTTTCACCAAAATTTCAAACTTTTTAATTAGAATATTTATAAAATTTGGTTTGGAGTTTTGTAGCTCATTAAAACTGAGTATACTAAAGTGCAAAAAAAAATGCCAAAAAAGTCTTTTTTTTAACAAATTTTGCGGGGTAAAAATCTCGAGAAAAATATCCTCCAAATTTGAGATATTACTATAAGGATGCTGTTTCAGGGCCAGTACGTCTAGGATCTTAGGCTTAAAGATCTGTAAGTTTTTGTGGAAAAAGTTTGCAAAATTATTTTTTGTCCCATATTCTGCTCCCATAAATATGGTCACCGTACCTATGAGTAACATATTTCATGATAATGCTTGAATTTTATTCATTCGCAATGCAAACTAAAAATGAAATTATCTTCGAAAAATTTACTCATGTAAAGAAAAATATACATATCCGTAATCTACGACCCATAATTAAGTAAGGGTGTCTCGGCGTTTTTTGTTTTGTCATCTAAGCATCCCTACAGTGTAATGAAGCATCCGATTCCAATCTTCCGCCATACACTTCTGAGTCTAACGTATTGTTGCAAAGTTGTTTTGGAAAAAAAAATTCTTTTTTTTTGCCGAACATCGGGGTGGGCTTATTACATTTTTCGTTATATCTTCGGCATTTACAGTCGGATCTTACAGTATGATTTTTCTGGAAGACATAATTTTTTTGTTACAAAGTTCATTGAATTCAGGTACCCCGTTCTACTACTTGCCCCCAAGATCTCAGTTCCTACAAATATATTATCAGAAAATTAAAACTCGCCAAAAATCAGTCAACAGCTAACTTCATAAGCACCAATTATTTACTGAGCAGTAAAGGAATGACTCATTTGTTTTGTGTATCGGGTTTTGTTTCAGTTTTGCTCAGGCTGAGTATCTTTACAAAGCAAAAAGACTAACAATTCTTTTGGTTCGTACTCAGCTGCAATTAAAACGTATCGTAAATTGTTAGTACTTGGAAACAGTATGACAAAAGGAGCACAAACTTTGCATACTTGTTGTGGAAATGCGTTGCAATACGTTCGGTTTGTTTTCTTACTCTGCTGGCAACGTTAAGGACGCTGTTTATGTGAGGCCTCTTAAGTTCAGCCAGTATAATCTAACCTAACCCAAAGAAATCTTTGATTATTCCAGCAGACCTGTTTAATAATTTTTTGTATTGCCAAATGTATGCAGATGGCACCCCTAGGTTCGGAAAACAAATCTTTAAATTGCCTTACAGAATTACTTTAGACTCGGAGGTGTACGGCGAACTTTTTTCGTTTGCTGTAAGGTGATACGGTCTTATGTAGAGTTCTCATTTTACAAGCTTTTATTTAACTTCACTTGTATGTATGTATGTATGTATGTATGTATGTCCTGGAACTTTGCAGTCAATATTTAACAAACTTCCCGATGAGCTACAGACTTGAAACTTCAAACTTAGCTCAGAACTCGAGGACAATACAATTTAAAAGATGTTTTAATCCGCTAGGTGGCGCAGGAGTCGAGATATTTGTAAAACCCGCATTTATGGTCTGATTTGGTTCGTATTTAGAACATTTATTACGTATATGAAAAGAAATTAATCCGAAAAAAATTTTGCCGATAGGTGGTGCAGGAGTCGAGATATTTGGAAAACCCGTACTTATGATCCGATGTGGTTCATATTTAGAACATATATGACTTATATGAAAATAAATAAATCCACAAAAAATTTTGCCGACAGGTGGCGCAGGAGTCGAGATATTTGGAAAACCCGTATTTATGATCCGATTAAGTTCACATTTAGAATGCATATTGCTTACATGAAAAGAAATAACTACACAAAAAATTTTGGCAGTTATGTGGCGCGTGAGTCTATATAATTAAAAATTCGGCATCTGTGCTCAAATTTGGTTTATATTCAGAATAGGTGTATTATCTATTTAAATTGAAATATATTGAAAATTTTGTTTGTTAAGTCAAATTTAGTATAATATTAACTGCAAGATTTCAAAAGACTAAAAAGTAGAAAATAATATTATAGTTAAAAAAAACTAAAAACACGCTTTTATTACAAAAAGAACTAAAAAGTAT
>NW_023458555.1:19437315-19457299 GCF_013731165.1 Rhagoletis pomonella | reverse complement strand
AAAAATTTCCTAAATTGCCTAAAGGAAATTTTTGCACATGCAGCAGTACATAGCATGAATTTAGGCGCCTGGTGTTAGCAGACGCGCCTAAACATATCTTTTCACTGAGAATCAAATTTGAAATAATTTTTTTTGTACTTTTTATGCAAAATTAATAAAAATAACATTTATTTATGATTTTTATTCTATAAATCCAAAATAACAGTTATTTTTAATTTTTATCTAAATAATCTGCAAATAACAGTTATTTTTGTGTTTTAGATTATATGCCTTAGATAACAATTATTGAAGACTTTTATTTATAAAAATTTGCGATAGCGACAGTTGGAATCCGGCTGCTGATGAGCCTTTTTGCGCATACAAGAATTGAGGGTTTTTTTTTCATTACCTGGTAATCAAGTGACGGTGACACATTATTCTGCTTCGACAGGAGAGGGAGAGAATGTTAGAACAAAAGTTTGAAGCTACAAATGGGGTGTTGCAAGAACTGTGGCAAATAAAGATGTCATAAGAAGAATGTCATCCTGCCTGTAGTACATAAAGAAATTACTGAGCTTTTGAACTTACTTACATACCGTCTTCATCTTGATCTTCTTTATAAAGATAATATTCGACGGCCTTGTTCCTCCTTCCAATAAAGGAGTCACCATGCAAATTTCTTCTGAAAGGAAGTACATATTTAGATGTAGTCCCAGCAATTTTTTGTGGAAGTCGCACGTTAAACAACAATGGACTTTCATTGCCTTAGTGGTCTTAGAGCTATACATCTTTTTTGTTGTAGAGCAAACTCTAATTCAATAGCCTCCTGGCGCTCTTTATGCTCTTCTAAGCCTATCATTACCTAATACTTGCATCCATCGGCAAAAAAAATGGGTGCTAGCGTGAGATTGAAAATTCTGGAAACAGAGATCTACTTAGACGTTAACGTATTGTCAATGCCACAGGACAGTACTCCACCGTTGGTTTCGTTGAAGAGTTACTACAATATTGAGCTGTCCAGTGCTGGGTACTGGCTTAGACAATGCGAATTTTCTTCTCGTTTAAAACTCTTAGGGCTGGTTTCTTCAACTCAACTTAACTTAGTTAAGTCAATTTTCTTAACTTAGTCAAGACTAAGCTGTGTAAAACGTAGGCTAACTTTTGACTTAAGTCCAAAAAGTGGCTAAACTAAGTTAAGTTGAGTTGGAGAAACCAGCCATTATTCAATGGTGTTCTGAGCCTTATTTTATAAAGAATGTCAAAAAGTGCAACATAACTTATCTATACAAAACTTATTTTCTTCTAATGGCAAGCTAATTTGTGTCTCTCTGTTCGTACGTACTAAATATAAATTAAAGATGAAACCATGAAAGCCATAATGAGGCAATAGAATTCACAACTAACACTCAGGTGCTCATGGACTCAAATCAATTCAAACTAATTCCCTTCAATAAAAAAATTACACACATACATACTTCGATCACTTTCTTAGGATGCCACCGTGCCTACATATAATTACATTTATTAAATTTACAAATATATATTAACTAATGTAGTTACATTAAATTGCCAAGCATTTTGCTTTTACACTTTTACCTATCACTAATTTATATATTTACTGCTATTCGTATATTTCTAGGAATAAATTGCTTTCAACGATTCTCAGAACAACCAAAGTATAGCGAAGTGAATCCGGGTCAGGACGCCTTATTAACATGCAAAGTAATCGATAAGCGAGGCACATGCTCATGGCAAAAGGATAACAAGGTATGTAAATATTTGCTAGTAGCAAGCAGGTGAGAAGGGTTTAGTAAAAAGTACACCAAAAAAAAAAAACAATAACATAAAAAGAAAGCTACAACTATTTACACATGCATACAAGTTTACATGCCTGCATACATACTTAAATATGTACCTACATGGAGATAAATTTACTTAATAATGGAAAATTCCAAACAAAGCAAAATTTTTAGAAACAGTTAAGGCATATGAAAACACATCTCCGTCCTTCACATAATAACTGGCCAGTTGGCTACGTGTATTGTGCCACAAAAGCTAAGCCCCACATAGTCGGTCAGTCAATCGACTGGCTGGCTGGCTGTCAGTTGATTACTTTAACTGACTGACCAACTTTTCTGGCCTATGACAATGGTTCGGAGCACGTATGTACATTAGTATGTTTGTATGTAAATGTTGATTATTTACCTAGTTTTGTAGTCTGTTTCCTGGAAGTCAATTACTTGTTTATGCATATACTATAAGTACATACATATGTATGTACGCACATACATACATTGAAGACGTTGATGAGCTTTGAGGAAGTGTATGCATACAACATAGCTGTGCAGTGATCAGTAAATATGTGCGTGCTGCCAACCACAACAGAATAATAAAAAAAGTAATTTGTTTTTGGATACGCTACGCATATCAGACGAAAGCAAAACGTGTCATGTAAGTTTGCCTACATCGGTAGGTACCCAGCAAAAAACACGATTACCACAGAAGCGAAAGTGGAAACGAGCTAGGCGATGGGAATCGCTTACCCTTTCGCTTCAGGAAGGCCTTATTTTAACATGGGCATGTCATTGGCGGTAAGCCCTTACCCGCAGCATTACCTTCAAACGAAGGGAGAACGCATGCATAAACAGAATCCAGAGAAGCGAACAAAGAATGCCTTACAGAGAAACTAATGTAGAATGCCCAGATGAGTACATACTTATTTACATATATTAAATCAGAAAATGTGTTAAAAGATTAAAATTAATTAAAATTTATATAAATCAGTTTTTATACATACATATGTATGTATTTAGGTATTTAGATTTTCTTTAAAATCGGTATGTACATACATGCATATTTAATTAAGCTTAAAATTGTACTTCCTCACTCATGTACTTGACTTCATTGACTGACTTCAACTTCGCTGCAAATTGAACAAAGCAAAACATGATTTTTATGCGAGACAAATTTCCACAGAAACTAACGGGAGAAAAAGATTTTTTGGATATCCATTCTATTTTTCAGCTGGCTACGATGTAGCATTCTACTTTGCATTCCCTGAAATGAAGCAAAGAAGCGAAATAAAAAAAAATATTGTAGGATATTCTACTTTGCATTCCCTGAAATGAAGCAAAGAAGCGAATTAAGAAAGAAATATTATAGGACATTCTACTTTGCATTCCCCAAAATGAAACAAAGAAGCGAAATAAATAAAATATTGTATGACATTCTACTTTGCATTACCTACAATGCCTAAAAGAAGTGAAAAAATTCGAAGGCATTACAACGCTATGCCTTCTAGAACACGTTACCACTAAAAGCGATTACCGATTTTTTGCTGGGTAATTGCTTGTATATACATACATATGTAGTGTAAGCACATGTGTGGTTGGCCGTGTGAAAATATTAATCATTGCAGCAATAAATTTGCTAAAAACTTTTACTGAGGCTTAATTTAAATAAAACAATTAAGCACTATGCAGATTTAATTTTCTAAAAGTCTTTGCTTTGATGATATCCTTAAAATATAGCATTCCCTGTTTAGTTATAAAGTGCAGGCGAACAAAGTGGCATACTTAAAATAATATATTCAATTTATTTCCATAATAATTTCTATCAGTTGCGAGTGTCTCACTAAAAAAAGTTACAGTTTTCCCACCGGAATTATAAAATGTTTTAAATTTAAAGACTTTCGTCAAAATATTGCGATAAAATATTACGTTTACAAAAGCTGCACCGATTTTGAAAGACACTACAAGGTTAGGATATTCTAAGAGGGTTACCGCCTGTTCAAAATGGAAATTAAATTAAAACTATTAGTAAAACGAAATTCCACAATATGAATGTCAAACGATCGAAATTTATAAAAAGAATTATTTCGAAAACAGGGTTACCAACTGTTAAAAAAATGTACTTCAATTTTATTAATAACTTTAGTTAAATACATATTTTAATATGGTTGGCATTCTAAAAACCTTAAAGAAAGCTTTATTTTGAAAATACTTAGACTAGGGTTGCCAACTATCTGAAAGTCAAAATCAATTTAATTAACAAGTTCAATTAAATATTACGATCTGCATGTCAAACGAAACAGGTATGATAAATAATTATTTCGAAAACATGTTTAGAGGGTTACCACTTGATTAAAAGTAAAATTCAATTTAACTAATCAGTGGAAAAAAATACTTAAATAACGGTGTCTAATTAAAAAGGCTTAAAAACCTTTATTTCGCAAGATTCTTCTGAAGGGAGTTGCCACCTGTTTCGAAAATGGTTTTGAGAAAAATTAAGTTGCATCAATAAGGTTAATAAGATATTACAATATTTATGCCAAGCAAGAAGGTGTAAGAAATCTTTATTTAGAAAATACTTTGAAGAGAGTTGCCACCTGTCTAAACTTCAAATTCAATTCAGTTATGTAAAAAGAGGAACTAAATATTACACCATATAAAGGTGTAAACCGAAAGGGGCTTAAGAAACCTTTATTTCAGAATTTTTTTCTTAAGAGGGTTGCCATCTGTTCAATTTACTTTATAAACCAATGCATTATTTAATATTCCTTTTTTTCAAAATAAACATTTTTAAACTTTTCAGGAAGTTTGAGGGAAAATATTTATCAATATTATAGGAACCTAATGCCTTGCAACCACGCAGTTGGTTGCTTTGACACCATTCTAAGACAACACGTAGTAAACAAAAACTTTCTGAACTAAATAAATAAGGCAAAAGAAAACGCATGCGAAGCATTTTCATATTTTGCCATTACCTTAAAATATGAGCAATTTGACTTTCCTTGCATTTTAGTGTATGTATAAAAGTAATTACTTTTAACACATTTGTCATACCACAAAAAGGAAGAACATGAAAACCTATTATAATAACGACAGCACACATCAAAAACTACAAATAAACATACATACGCATACAAAACACTTATCCATACATAAAATTACATACTTGCATGCATGGATATGTATGTATGTATGTATATGTCCGCAGGCTATAACAATAGGGGTATTCACAATCCGGTGCATACTGTCCAGTATGGTGCATATATAGCATGATTGGCTAATTTTGTTGTTGTTTGAACACATGAAACAACCACAATTATCCTATTTATCCTATCTATGCACCATGCTAGACCATGTGCACCGGACCTTGAATACCCCTAATGATAATAATAAAGACTTGTCCAAATTAAACTCAGCTGCGACAACAGAAAAATATGAATAAATGTAGCTAATGGTAAAAGCAAAAACGCTGCAGACGCACATTTGTTGTTGGCTTTGATTATTCATTTTGACACGAAATATTTTGTTTTTTCAAGCAAGCAAATAATAAAGATCTACATGAAACGTGGATATACATACATACTTACATATGTATATAAGTCATTTAAGCCAAAATATACAATGCCTTGAAAAGGAAATGCATGAAAATGAAGCAACATAGGTAAATGGCGCAACACAAATTTACTCCGTTTCATTCCATTTCAAGCGACATTGTACACCGGTTTGCAAGGTACACCACGTCGTATGAGTATTTCATGTACATACATACACTCATAAGTACATACATATGTATGTACATGTGAAATGAATTCTTTTCAGTAGGGTTTGCAGTTCTAGCCGGAATTTTTGACTATTGGGATCAGTGTGGCCAGGTCACTGAAGTGAGAAACCGTCAGTTTGGTTCCCGAAAATCGTCATTTGCTTGTAAAACAGAACCAGGAAGATCGTTTGGTTTTTTTTCTGATTGATATACGTAAAACATAAAAAGTTAAACGTTTTTACGGGTTTTTAAAATTTTTATTACTTTTATATATTTTAATAGTTTTTCATTGCAATAAAATCGCTTATTCTTCTTAATTTTTAAATCATTAATGCCCGGCTGCACCAATCAATTTTAAATTTATCAGCCTGTTAAAATTTAAAATGCCACAATTGTGTTCGGAAAATTAAACATTTTTAATTTTAACAGTCCGATAAATTTAAAATTGTTGAGTGAAACCTTGGATAAGTCGTATAACATTTGTTTTTTCACAAAGTTTTTCTCTAGTACATATTATGTATGTTTTACAGCTTTCTAGAAAAATCACAAGAATTTGTTTCATTACTTTTATTGCTTGAAAAAGTACTTTGCCGTTGGCTCAAATTTTCTTGAAGAACTAAATATGCGAGCGTTTTTTTTTCTTGAGATCTTCTGTCTGATTTAAGAAATTCTTATAGGGGAAAATTTATTTATATTTCTTGAGTGTGATTTTATACGAATTTTTAGATTTTCCTGAGAACTGTATACTAAGCTTTATTCAGGTACAATTTTTGATGCTACATTTAATTTTTGAAACTTTTAAGTACATCGGTGTTTGGATAAAATTCTAAAAAAGAGCAACCATTTCCTTTTAATAAGTCCCTCAAGAGTTGAGTTTTCTTGCAATGCAGCATCTTCTGGCTCGACAGATGAAGTAAAGAGAATATCAAATATTTTCGAAGTGCAACTTTACCATGTGCATTAAATACTATTCATACTTACAAGTTTTTCTAAATAATTTATTCATAATTTCCTTCGCTCAATAAAATATGTATCAGTACACAACTCAAAAACGACGAATTAGACTCCAAAAACTACACAAATAGTGGTGAAACAAAGAAGAACACCACTTATCGACAACTACTGTTAGTGCTGCCACATGATATAATTAGGATACAACAATTATGTATTAGCAGGAATGGCAAACAAGTGTTTACACTGCAATTTTTAGTTGTCTGTGTAGCTATCTTCAAATTTGAGAACCAGCCAAATTTGCATGTAAAGAAAAATCGTCATTGGGACAAAAAAATCGTCGAATCGTCATGGCCGTAAAATATCTTCAAAATGACGACCAAATCGTCAATCTGACAGCACTCATTGGGATAATCCGGATATATGAATATCTGAATAAAAAATCCGAATATCCAGATAATCTAAATAAGTTATTGGTATTCAGATCACCGAATGGTGTATAGAAATCTTGTTATCCGGATATTCGAATCTAAAAATTAAAAAATAATAATAATAACAACAGCTTTCGTGTATTAATGAAATGTTCTATTATACAAAGATTCTGTAATTTTTAGAAGGTTTAGGTTTACTTATAAAAACTCACGACTTCAAAAACTTCACGTAAAGAAATCTAGCATGGTTATAAATGGTGATCCTGCCTACCATGAATGTTGCTAAGACGCGATATCCTGGCCGGTAACTGGCTCTCGAGGAGTATAGCATTCCCTGCACTTAAAGCATAACGCTTAGTACTTTGTGATAAAACCTTTAGCAATTACCGCTAAGCTATAGCGAAAAACATCCCAAACGAGGACAGTCGATCCTAGGTGTTTGAATAGCAGACTTGGAATAGCTATACCGTACGCAAGGAAGTGCTGGGATGATTTACCTCGTCATCTTGCAGGCAGCTGCGACAGTAAATATTTTGGGCGAAGCGAATGAACTTCAATCGGGCAAAGTGCTCTCCATTTAAACACAATAATTGAGAGTTGCAGCTTTGTAAGCTTGTTTGTCCCCTCTGATCCATCTTCGGCTGTAAAGACCTTTCAGTAGATCATACCCTGGTTTTTGGTCAGCAGACTAATTCACATGTGGTCAAGGTACCTCCAACGAGGCCGGCTTGAGGGTGCTTGACCTGGCACCTATATTAATGAATCGGGCAAGGAACCATCCAGATGCAACCGAAAGCTAGATCAGGCATTCCACAATCAGATTTTAGCGCATCATAACCGATAGCTCCCGAATACATAGTTAATAGAATTTGCTGCAACTGTCGACCAGAATGTAGCAAAGAAAGTGTGCAACATTTCCTTTGTGATTGCCCAGGCCTAGCGGCTACTAGGCATAAAGTAATGGAAGACTCATACAAGCAAAACCAGCACATATAACAGGATTAGAAGAATCTAGATGGTTGGGCCGGGAAATCTAGATGTATGTAGATATTTATCATTCAACGAAAAGTGCATCAAAGTGACGCCAAATGCGTTAATTTTTATACCCGAGCGCACTTGTGCACAAGGGTATTATAACTTTGTTCACATAACGGTTGTTTGTAACAGGCAAAACGAATCGAGATAGATATAGACAAATGTATACATAAATGATCAGAATGAAAAGAGAAATCGATTAAGCGGTGACTGTCTGTCCGTCTGTCCGTCCGTCCATCCGTCCGTCTGTGCACACGATAACTCAAGTAAAAATTGAGATATCTTAACGAAACTTGGTACGTGGACTTCTTTTGGGCATAGGACGGACGGTATTGAAAATGGGCGAAATCGGACAATAACCACGCCTACCTCCCATATAACGGTAATTTTCAGAAATACGAAAAGTGCGATATTTTAGTAACTACTGAAGATAATTCACTCAAAATTGATATTTACAATGAGTTTTAGACGAGAAATAAGAATATTAAAAAATGTTGGCAAATGGGCGTAGCCACGCCTACTTATGGTTACATGTGTATATCTTGGTAACCGCTGCACCAATTTCTTCCAAACTTGGCACAGTTGTTGGTCCTGCTACAACATACCAAATGGCCTAAAATTTTTAAAATCGGACAATAACCACGCCCACATCCCATATAACGGTAATTTAGAAAAATACGAAATCCTCGATAAATCAGTAAATATTAAAGCTAATTTATTCAAAATTGATGGTTGCAACAATTTTTTAACAAGAAATACGCTTATGATACAATTTTGGAAAATGGGCGTGGCACCGCCCACTTATGATCACATATATGTATCTCGCTAACCGTTCTAGCCATTTGAACCAAACTCGGTATGGTTATTGTGCTTGCCACGTAAAAGCAAAGCGTTGAAAATTATTGAAATCGGACTAAAATTACGACCGCTTTTCATATAACGGTATATTTCAGAAATGCTTGAAACTGCAATATTTCGAAATTTAAGGACGCTAATTTACTTAAAATTTATACACCCCGGCTTATCGTGTAGCGGTAGCTTTCGGAAAGGTGGAAAACATATATTTAATAATTGCGCCGGGTATTTAATGTTCGGCTCCGCCCGAACTTAGACTTTCTTACTTGTTGTCTTGTAAATTTGTTGCAATGTTTGTGGTTATAACCGTGGTATGGCACCACTAATTGGACCTTCGGAGTTAGAGTGGTCCTGAGTGCTCCACAAAGATTGCGGACCCATTGTAGCCATTTTCTAACTTGCATATTCTACCAAATAACGACTTCGTAAAACATTGTGAGTTTCAATTTGGTTTAAGTGAGCCAGGAATCCCGTGTGCTTCATTTGGTCGGACACCACCAGTTGAAGGCTTCCAATTTAGGGAATAGTTGCGGTTGGTATTTTATGCTGTCTGAATGAAATTTTTTTTTTTTTGGGATTATTCATATCTTTGAAACTGCAAAGACCTTTTGAAAGAATCCTGACGTAGAGAAAAACTAAAAGTGCAGTTTTACTATATTTGGTTTATAGTTTCGTGAGTAAGTGTATTGTTTCACGGTTTTCGAACTTCTTTTCGCACGGTGTATATTGTTGTTTTCTTTTCTCGAAGAGACAATTGTTTTGTTCCAAGTTCGTTGATCTCAAACACCTCATTCTAATACTTACATAGGTATCTCCAAATGCTAGTAAAATAAAGCTCTCTCAAAATGATTAAACTTTTGCTATGGAAATATTTTATTTATTCCAGGTGAACTATTTACAAAAAAAAATGTTGTTAATGCCGAATGTATTAAAAAATAATTGATTTTTTTTTCGAAATTGCCTTGCAAAACTACTTTAGACTCAGGGTGATCTTTTTTTATTTGCTTGTACGGTGGCACAGTCTAATATAAATGCGTACGAGTACGCAGTTCACCCTCGTTTTCCTTTCATTTCGCTTAATTTCACATTCTGTTGCATATTACCGGCGTTTTCGTTATCAAATATTTGTGCCTTCCTGCTGTTGCTTTGCCATTCTGTTGTTGTGGTTGCTGCTAATACAAATGTTGAATGGTCATTGCTGCGCCAGCCAATGCTTTCAGAATATTTGCTGTATATAAATATTTCGTTTGCCCGTCGTTTGCATGTGTGGCAAAGAGCAACAAATAACTTACCTTTATATGCATACATGTACATTAGGGTGCATCAGCAAAAAACAGTTGCGTTTTTTCCACCGGAACTATACTGTTTTATTTAAAACTTGCACCAAAATATTTTGACCAAATATTAAGATTTAAATGAGCTAGAGTGATTTGGAAATACCACCCAAAATCTTATTGTTTGGATTTCGTTGGCAAAATTTTCAGAAAAAAAAATACTTCTGTCATCCGATTTGAGTTTTGGAAGAAAAATTTTCTAATATAATTTAAAAACACTCAACTTTTGGAGATACATATTTCCAAATCGGTACAGCTCATGTAAATCTTAGTATTTTTCCAAACCTTTTTTGGCAAAAGTCTTAAAATAAAATAATTCTGCTAATTCCGATGGAAAAACCGTACCCATTTTTTTTTTTAGTTTGTATGCATCCTAATGCACCAACATACGTGCATGTTGTGCGTATCTGGGGACGAACGTGCGCACATTAAAATATTCATGCTGCTCCGTGTTCATGTTGTTGTTGACATTGCAATTATTGTTGCTCCTGATATTTCACAGAAACCCACATTGAAACTCGTAGAGATTTGTTAGCTTCATTTGTATGTATGCCAACTGCGCTGTCCACCCCGACAGGAAACCGGAATTCACCTGTGCGCTCAGCTTCATTTCCACAAGCGACAGATACAGACAGAGATGTTAAGACATGTTTGTGTATAGCATAAACATTGATGAAAACGGTTATTCGGCTCTTTATTATTCTCTGCTTTTTTTCTGTTTATTCGCATTTATAAATCGCCATTTTTTCTATTTTAATTTTTCAAGCATTTCTCAGGTTTTTGTCACAGCAATGCTGTGATATTTCCCAGCTCGTTTTCCGGTTATCTTTTTTGTGTCCTTTTCCACATGTATGTCTTTCTAATTTTGTGAATTTTTAACCGACTTCCAAAAAAGGAGGAGGTTATCAGTTCGTCGGAAAATATATTTTTTTTATTTTTTATTATGTATGTTACCGCATAACTTTGGACCACGTCAACCGATTTCGATAATTCTTTTTGCATCGGAAAGGTAGTGTCTCCGAGGTGGTCCCATACTAATCTGGTTGAGATCCGATCAGTGGATCATGAGATATATATATATATATATTTTTTTTTTATATGGGAGTTGAAGTCGGTTTTTTTTTGCTAAAAATTACTAGTTACTTCATTTCTTCATCACAATTTGAAATTACAACGCTGTGCAACACTGCAGGTCATGGAGATTTTTTTAAATCCTCTATCTTCGTTGGCTCCCTCCTTTGCTCTCATTCCAGTTTTTTCAGCGCATTTAAAGCCGTACAAAATTCTGATCTACTCACTCACTCGGATATCCACGAATACATGAACCATGAGAATATTTAGTACACAATTAATTTTGAATATTTTTATTGAGCTTTGTACCACGATTGTTTATAAGGAAAAATTGAAAAAGCAACAAAGTCTAAGCGGTAGAAGTTATAGCAGCTATTTCGGAGATCACCACATCTCCTCATCAGACTTCTTTTTTCTAGACTTCAGCCGAATCATTTGTTTTTCTAATAAATTCTAATCTTTACGAAGGCTGCTATAGGTGGCAGTAGGCGTATCGGCCGCAATATTCAACTCAAAACGTAGACGGCGGTAATCTGAGAGGATTTCTTTATTTTGAGTTGTGACTCTTTTGAAGACGGTGTGCGATATTTATGTATGTATTATTATTAGTAATATTGCTCGCGGTGCTCCAACAGTCGCAATGGCCGGGTGAGCATTTTTTTTTCTTTTTTGACTAATTTTTTTTTCATATTTATTTATTTTTGCAATTTTTAGATTTTATTGTAAAGAAATTTTTGTCGAAAGAATTTTTTTTAATGTCATTTAATTTTTGTCATATTGAAGTATTTGGATTTTTTTGATGAAATTTTTGTTAAAAAAATATTTTCTCGCTTCATTTTCACGTTTTTTAGATTAAAATATAGAGCAATTATCTTTTCCTCTATAATTTTCTTATTGTGACCTACTCATAACCAGCTAACAAGTGGGTAACTTCCTTTTAAGACTGGAGATCTGAGAGAGCTTACTGAATATCAAATAGTCTCAAAATCGATGCTCAGCACGAAAAGTCTCTATTAGTGACTAGAGACTCTTTACGGAATATCGGCATTAGACTCCCCCCAAAATACTCAGGGTTGCTAGGAAAAATTGAGGTGAGAGTACACCTCTATAAAAAATCCTAAGCTTCGAATTAATCATAAAATGAAATAGTGAATTACCTCTATCCGCAGCGAAGTAAACCTCGACTAGCGCATATTACCCTCTGTAGAGTGACGAAGCCTTAAATGCACTTTGTCCGTACCCACATTCAAGTCTTTTCGCATATATTTATCCTTGGAAATCAGCCGTCGGATTCAAATGCTGAGGCATATTTTCCAAAAAACAAGGACCTCACCCTCATCGACTGTGTCGGAAATAACCGAGCACTTGCCTTCATGATACCAATTTTCAGTCAATGGTCAAGGAATTATACTATCCTAGAATAAGGATGTTGAAGTCTTATGATCAATGTAAAACACAAAGGCCCGATCGTATTGTTTGCACGTTCCTCTGAAACAGACTCGATGATAATGTTTCACAACAGCAATTTAAGTGAAAAATAATTTTGTTTATTTCAATTTATTAGGAAAACTGCTGGTGAAGACCAGGACACAATAAACAGGTGAAGTAATAAAACAGCTTTCTCTCTTTATTTACTGACATGCGGCTGCCTTATAGTCAAATTTTATAGGCAAATTTTCAATGAAGGCAGTGTCCAAATCTTTCTTCTCTTTCTAATTTATTCCCCTAGTATAATTCCACCAAGGTGAAGGCGGCAGTTAACCCCACTATCAAAAGTAATCTCTTAAATAATTTTTTTTCCTGTCAAATAATATATTTTTTTTTATTGCTGCATAAACCTCTTGATTCAGATTCACAAAAAAAAAATCGTACTAATATTTTGAAAGTGCAACTACACATTCAAAGCAGATGCAACTTTCAAAAAAAAGGGCACTAACTGCAACAAGGGATGCCAACACACATGTGGTGTGCCCACTTTTCTTCGAGGCAGGCATCATCAAACACAATTTCCAAAAAAAAAATATATATATAAAAACTGTGATTGCTTGTTTTCTTGTATAGTAAAATACACAGCAGTTGGGGGGAAAAAAATCATAATAAATTCGTGAACAATAACAAAATTAAACAAAACCACAGCTAGCAAAAATTGTAGGGGCAATTACACAAACTTCAGAACCAACTTGTATTGACCACAAACGTGTTCTTTTGAACTTGCAAAAAATTAATTTCAAATTTCGAGTGCATTGTTGTATGAAGACAACCTCAAAATTACAACTACACAAATATGTACATACATACATATGTATGAGCAATTACACCTACAGAGAAAACAGATGCAGGAGCTAAAACTAAAAGAGTAGCCCTTCAGCAATAAGAAAACAAGACACCCGAAAAACAACCAACAAAAGAGCAGTAAAACAAAGAAAACAAAAATGCTGCTTGCATCAGCTCGCCTGGGTGCCTGCTATGTGCACTCCCCTCAGTTAGTTCAGGTTTGTCACTAGGCACCCTTCCGGCTTGCCGCATCCTTTCTGCCCTTATTTCATTTCATTTTATATAAACACCCAGTCGTTGTGTGTGCCACATGCGCTTTGAAGCGTGCTGCATACATATGTTGCATCCACAATTTTTGCAAAGTATGCTAGCGGCAATATAATGCAATGCCTTTTTGTACGTGCGAGGGTGTGCGTGTGTGTGTTGATATGCTTGCATTTTTAGTTGCATTTCTATGCACCAACTGTGCTCATCTCCAGTTTATTACGAGTGCGCACACATAGCTACCTACTCACGCACTCTCCAAACCGAATTGCCTTCAAGTGCAGTTGTCGCCTTGTTTTTGTTATTACTGATGCTGTTACTTTATACGTACATATGCTTGTTGTGTTTGTAAGTACATATGTACATACCATAACATTTTTTGATGGGCTATCCTTTATTGTTAACATATCTTTTGTTTTTGTTTATTTCGTTACCACAAGTGCAGCATATTTGTTGTTCTACATGTGTTTGTGTATGTTTTTATAGTAACTTTTGCTATGCTTACATTCGAGTGACACTCTAGCTGGTGCATTCTCCGCCGAACCCTCTTAGATGGATTTCTAAAAATGCACATATGACTATCACACACGCACACACACACACTCAAACGCTTGCAATTGTGTTTCTGCTTTTCAAGTACTATTCCCTCCAAGTGCCTTTGAATGCAATAACTGTCACCTCAACTGCCACTTTGTTGCCATGTACAAGTGACAACGAATGAAATTTAAAAGGTTTTCGGACACTTTTCTTCGTTTGAAACGCTTCTCAGTTTCTTTGCGCTTTTTATTATTTCCAGATAAAGAAAAAGCAAGTCAACAAAAAATGTTAAAGCAAATATGCATTCATATTTAGCACATTTTATTGCGCTTATTTCAGAAAACCGATTGCTGAGAAATATTTGAAGAGTTCTTGAAATCGAAGAATCATTGAACTAAAATTTTATAATAAGTTAAATAAAAATAAAAAGTATAAATGTGGCCAGTGGTGACTAATTTTGATCGTTTATTAATGGTTTGGATAACGCACTTCTATACTCAATCTTCTTAAAGTATAAAAATGTTCTTTAAGCAGCGGTTAATATAAATATGGATGCAAATTCTCATCGTCAGTACTACGGTGATTGACTCCCCAGATTTTTTGGATATCTGAAGATGGCTTTTTTGGAAATCTTGATTTTTAGAATATCAAATAAACCGGACTTTTTATCGAACAAACGGGTCATCAAATCTTGACCTCTTAATAAAAGTTTTGAGTTTTACGAAGTTTTCAAGGCTTTTTTCCAGTTAAGGCCAACTCCTAAAATGTTTTAAAATTATATCCTAGGATTTTGACGCTTAAACGTTTTCTATGTGCTTGGCGGAGCTTATACTCCAATTAGTGTTCTTCTTCTTGACGTGTCACAAATGGAAACTTATATCCATATTGGCTGTATTACCCCATATTGGCCCACAGACTTAAATAAAACTCCCGACCTAGTGGGTTTTATATAGTTTTGTTAAAAAATTAACTATTTTTTTTATAAAAACCATAGTTAAAATGAAATAATAAAAAAAAATTATAGTCGAAACTAGTAAGAATCTGAGTGGCCTACAATTATGATAAGCAGTATATTGTTCAAATTACTAAAATGCAGAAGGTACTTAACATTTTTGATTTTTATTATAAAATAATCTATACTCAATTCGGCGTATGCTTTCCATATTATCGTATCGTGGTGCTGCAAAACCTCGTAACTGACATTTGTGCCAAAAAAGATATTTGCTCACCGGAAGCTCCTAGCATAAATCTATTTATACTAAAATATCTATTTGGGCAACCTCACATACTAGATTTCGCATCATCTTGATACGTGGTTTTGTACTTTAAACGATTATATACATACACTAGCAAATGCCTGGTTTTCTTCGCGATGCCTTATAAGAACTTTTGTGTTGATTGATATTCTTACCGTGTATAGCGATGACCCATTGATGTGCTTAGGATATTTGTGAAGCTTAAAAAATTGTGCACTTCTTTGTATGCATACTTAAAGAATGGGGCTTTATTAGGTCATCTAAAATGTACATTTGTAGAGCGGCATCTAAATATCGTGATTTCAGCGCCATCTCTAATTTGGGTCTATTTTTTCGCAGAAGCACTTCTTATCATAAAGTTAATACCCATTAATCCCGCTCATACGATAAAGATGGGTTCTCTAAATATCTCGACTCCGGCGCCATCTGTCAGCACCATTTTTTGCAAAAGTATATTTTACGATGAAGAGCGGAATTTCAAATCCATGTGACGTATGATTCCGAAGTTATGGCTGATTAAAAATTCCCTCCTATAGGATGCGCCACGCCCCTTTTACTAAAGTATATGTACTTTACTATAAGCATTAAAAATATCACGCCTATGGGAGGTGCCTCGTCCCCTTGTCAGATCTAATTTTTTTATACAGTTGGTTATGCCAATAAAAGCCCCATGAAAATACATTCAGTAGTTTCGGAGATTAGTGTGCTCAAACAGACAAACAGACAAACAATCTACAGTTTTATTATAGTATAGATCAGGGACCGTAACAGTTACAACATTTATTTAAAAAAAAAAACGGTCTTTAGCATTTTTTTTTTTTAATTTTATTTAAACACTCCTTACATAGCCGTTATTTCTGACTTTTCTTTTATAAATCCAAAATATTAGTTATTTTTGGTCTTTATTTAAATAATTGCGAATAACCGTAATTTTTGATTTTAAATTATACGTCTCAGGTAGCAGTTATCGAAGACTTTTATTTATAAAAGTCATAAATAAAAATCAGTCACTGATCTTTACTTTTTAATCTTACTTATAACAGTCATTTGTATAAACTTTTGTTTCCTAACCCCTTCTTAACTGCAAAAAATGTTAATGACTTTTATATTTACGAATGATTTAAAAAATAAAAGTCGGTGACTGATTTATATAGATGACTTTTAACAGTAAAAGTCACTGACTGATTTTTATTGATCGCTTTTATAAATAAAAATCTTCAATAACTGTTATCTAAGACATATAATATAAAAATCAAAAATAACTGTTATTTTTTTGATTTTGCATAAAAATTGCAAATAAAAATTTATTTTCAAATTAGGGTCTCGGTGAAAAAAGAAATCGATTGGTATATATCAAATAGGTGTAGAATATTTCCTTCTTAGTGAATTTTTCATGACAGTTTTCATCAATAACTGTTATGTTCGGTCCCTGGTATAGATATGTACGTTCCTATGGTCGAGGTCCCAGACCAATGTTATTTATACTGTTTAAGTCGACGAGCTAAAGGTGCATTTGCAATCGGTGACTATTTTAGAATTTTGTATTGGTGATGCTGCTTGGCTATCTTTTGATCCACTTTCCAGTTTCTTTTCAATACCTTTCAGACCCCAGTACTGGTGCGAAAAATTTTGTGGGTTACAGTGTCCCTTGTTCCATAGCTCACAATTTATTCCGTAATTACGCAAATCTCGAATAAGGCCGACTCCTCAAAATATTTCCGCCTTAAAAACAACAGGCGAGAAACCTTTGCTATCAGTTTATCGACAATCTCGCTTCCTTCGGCGGCCCTGCGCTGACCTGATACCCGGCAAAGTTTTATGGTGTTTCTCTCTGCTGACGTGGTATTTCATAAACCTCTTTTTCACCTCAGATTTTGTCTCCTATGAAGTCGGAAATCACACTTGTAATCCTAGTATTTTAATCAGAATACCTTTCTCTGTTGCTGTTCAGTATCATTACCTCAATTCGCTCAAGTATTTTACCAAATAGTTTAACTAAAAGAAAGATAAAAACATCTTAATTCTAACAACAATTCGCTTCGTAAAGCCTTAATCACTATTAAGCGCCACTATTTTTTTCTACTTTTATGAGCAGCAAATTTGTATTAAATACTAACGAACCAATTTATGCACTTCTATGTGTGTGTGTGTGTAATTTCTTGTAATCTCTCTTCACTGCACACCAACTTTCGTTATTCAACACAAGACCAAAAGAATACTTGAACCTTCATCGTTCACATCTAATCAACTCAATTGCAGCCTTGGTTGCGGTGCGCTTCTTCTGCAGAATTCAGAATTTACTCACAGCTGCATTTGAGAGATGTTTTGTTGTAGTGTTTGTGTTTTGCTGTAAGTACCCTGCAGAAAAAAATTATCAATTGATAAAAAAAATAACCCACTTGTAGTTCGTTTTTTTTGCGGGATTTCTATAAAATATATAACTTGTAGTTAGCTACAAAAAGCCAACTTGAAACTAGTTGACAAGTAATGCAGGAGATTGTTTTCTTTAAACGCGTTCCTATTTAAATATCCTGCACTTCGCAAATACTTTTTCGAATTGAGGACAAATAAAATGACGATCGGAATTTCATATTATGATTTTGAAGTTATGTCTGACGAAGTTCGTATATGGGACCACCAAAAGCAGAATATGTAAACAGATATGAAATGTAATAAAATAAAAAAAAATATTTTGTTTTTCCTATTGATCCAAAAATAGTTAGTTACATCAACTGCAGAGGTAACCACCCTTGACTATTTTGTGGCCATCGCCATAGAAATATAATTAGCTTTCGTCTAAGAAAATATACAGATAATAAGTGATCTTTAGCTCCTTCCTAATCAACTTAAAGTTAGCTTATAGTTAGATATATTTCCTGCAGGGTATATTTGTGCATCTATGTATGTATGTACATATGAATTTCTTGCTGCTTCCGCATACATACATACATACATAGTTATATTTGTTCCGTGGCGCCAAGGAAGCAAAAACACAAACACGGCAGCCCGACGACTGATATGTGGGTGACATTTGTAACTGACACTTTTATTGTTTCTACGTTTGTAAATAGAGGAATGCATACAAACATACGAGTGCAATAACCAAGTAGCAAAGCGTAGGGTTTCAAACTGGTTTTGGTTGAAGTATTTTAGGTACCTGTAAATAGCCAAATTTTAGTCTAATTTCGAGGCAACATGAGAATGGGATTAAATTTTGCTTTTACTTTTTGTTCTTAATATTTAAAAGTAATTAAGCCTTAAACATTCCAAGATAAAAATTATCGGCATAGAAAAAATCAAAAAAGACTTTCGTTTTTGGGCTTCAGTAGCTTACTTTTGTGTCCGAAATCCTTAATTTGGTTGCGACTAAAATAAAAATCCTCTCGGTTTTCTCTTAGGACTTCGTTGTAATTTTTTCTTCTAAGTCGAGCTCTTAAGAAAGGCTCTTTGTTAATGATCTTTCACAAAGCAAGATTCGCTACAGCCGGTTTCGTCAGGAATTTAAATGAAAAATGATCTTTTATTTTCTGTCAATTTCCATATAAAATTCAAGCAAATTAAAATCATTTTTCACTTAAATTGCTTTCGTGAAATTGGCTGTTAGTCTTTTTATTGTCGTAGAATTTTTTTCGTGTAATTGATCATTTTTCCTTTGACTTTTTTATGACTAGTTGCAAGTTAACCCACATCGGTCATTTAAAGAGTCTAATAGCGCCATTAGCTTTGTTCTTTCAAGTTAAGCTTACATATCAATTTTCTTTTTTCATATCACGTACACTTCAGTTTCACACACACACACACACACACACACACAGCTACGTTCTCGATTCAATCCCATTGTTTTCATTCCTACGTTCGTCATTTTAATTTGCTCCGCTGTCTTACTTGAGTTACAAGCTTTCTTCCCACGTCTTTATTATTGCTATTGTTGTGTTTGAAATTTTCGCTTTTTCTATTAAAATGCCATGTTTTTGTGATTGTTGATTGTTGGCTTCCAGAATTTTAAACGATGAATGTAAAATTGCAGAAATTGTTTAAAGTCAACGGTAGTTCGTGTTGTAAAAATATTTAAAGTATTTTATTACAATAATACATACATAGTTACCCTATAAAAAATACGTACATTTTAATGAAAGTATTGTCACTTACATAATAACTTATCGATGGTCCTCTGCAATAATGGCACAACTCAAAATTTCATGTTTTTACGTTAAATAGCAGATTAGGTTTATATATATCCATATTTTTCTGTTACAAATCGACTTATGCTTAATTGTTACCAATCCGACAGGGGCGCTCTTTTGCCATTTGCCACAAAACCGAAGTAGGCAACCCTTACTCTCTGAATAGAGTATCCACCTATTTCTAAAGTTAATATATATTAAATAAAAAACTTAGTAAAATAACGGGTGATTTTTTTGAGGTTAGGATTTTCATGCATTAGTAT
>NW_023458555.1:19425129-19436915 GCF_013731165.1 Rhagoletis pomonella | reverse complement strand
ATGCGTTTTTTTTAAAAAAAAAGTTATCAAGCTCTTAAAAAATCACCCGTTATATAAACAATGTGTACGTCAAACAAAGCGATTTATTTCGAAAATATTTTGTATGAGGGTTACCACGTATGCAAAAATTTAAAATCAATTTAATTGACAAGTGAAATTAAATATTTTAATGGGGGCTTCAAACGAGAGAGCTTTAAGAATTTTTTTTTTTAATACTTTTGAAAAGAGTTGCCAACTTTTTAGAAATTCATCAATTTAATTAACAAGCTAAATTAAATATTTAAATACGGGTGAGAGGTGTAAGAAAGATTAATTTCAAAAATAGTTTTGAGCAAGGTTGCCATCTGTTTAGAAGTTCACAATAAATAATTAACAATTTTTACTTTTTACTATTGTGGATGTGATTTATGTTGAATTTTATTATACAAACACAAAGCAACCCTGCTAAATAAATATCAGAAGTAAGCCCTATTCAAACCCATTTCGATTGACCGCCATCTTTATTAATACATTTAACTTTTTTACTAATTTGAATGTAACCTTTTAAATACGTGGCAACGCTTCTAAATAAATATATTTTAGAAAATAAGATTATAAAACCCCATTATGATTGATACCCATATTTTAATAATTCATCTTAACTACTAACTACTAACTTCTTAAATACGTGGCAACCCCTTTAACATAGTTCAGAAGCAAAACCTTTTCAACCCCATTTCCATTGATACCAATATTTTATTAATTCATTTAAAATATTTTGAATTTAAATTTTAAAACGGCAACACTCCTTAAAAACCCAGAAAATATTCTGAGTATTCAAACTAAAGATTTCTTAAAACTCGTTCAGTTGACATAGTTTAATATTTCGTTGTGTATAAGTTAACAAAAAATTCCACATTTGAAGCAGGTGGCAACCCTCTTAGAAATATTTTCAAACAAACGTTCTGAACCCGCTATCGTTTGGCACCCATTTCTCTTACTTAATTCCCTTCATTTAAACTAATTTACTTTTTTAAATATATCGCAGCCCTCCTATAGTTGAGTTAAGAAACAAAGCTTTTGAAACCCATTTCGATTGATACCCATTTTGTAATAATTGATTTATTTTTTTAAATCATTTTAACATAATTTTTTGAAAGGTGGCAACTCTTTTCAAAAAAAGTAAACCCTTATTGCATATCTGCGGATCAGATCGGAGAATCGAACGAACTTTGCTGATACGATGGCATTGATTATTAAATAATTTCAATTTAATTGTTCAGCACGTGGCAACTCTTTTCGAAAAAATAAAACAAATTTGCACATCTACGCGTTTATATAGAAACCTAATTTTCCCTCTTTTTTATTTTGCAAGGTTTTCCGCAAAATTTTTTCAAATTGAAATATTCCACAACATTTAATAGAACGAATAGCTGCAGCTAATATTTATGGCACGTACGCTTTTCAATTATGTATGTACATATCCACGTTTGCAAGCGGAATTTGATTCGATTTGGCACACATTTAATTTGAATTCCACGCAAAACAAAAACAACACAAATAACTCAATTAGCTTGAGCAGCAAATACTAGTAACAGAAAAATCAAACAACAGCAACAACAACAAAAATATACAAAATGCTGTCACACTTGGTAAGTTCAAACTGAAAGTGGCATTTAACTGACATTGCCAAATGGAATTTTGTGCGAATATACATACATATGCAAATTTCAAACACGGAAAGTCAAGCGACTACACGAGTTCGCGCTGCTGTGGAGTTAGAAGAGATGTTGCTGTCAGGTGTGAATTACCTGCAACAAATATAAAATCAAACAACAAGCGTGGTATCTGCATATTTAGGTAGATAGCGAACCATTTACATACATATGTAAGCATGTACATACATATGTACATACACAGGGTGACAATAAATAACGTGTTTATCATAAATTTTTTTAAGCGGAAACAATACATAAAAAAAAACGATAAATAAAAGTAACGTGTATATTTATTTACAACATATTCAGCCAGCCCCAAAGTGGCCTCCCTTGGCGGCGATACAAAAGTCCGAAGTACCGAATTGCTGCTGTGCCCACGAAAGCACCACGGGCTCGGGAAAGTCGCGGCGGTACACCTCTTCGTTGAGCTTGACGCCTTGATTCACGAAAACCAGGAGAGTCTTGCCGCTGGTGCAAATTCCGTCCAGACGGTTGTGCGTCTGTTCCAAGGTGAACAGCTTCTCGTTGGTAAAGAGCATCTACTCCCGTCGTTGCCTTGCGGCCCGATGCTAAAGAGCGCAACATCTTTAGAGTCTCACGCACTTATTTCCGTCCGTGAGGAGCTGAACATTTTGGAGCTTGTACGCCTTTAGGCTTAGCTCTTTTCTAGCTATTTTTCGCACCGATTCATGGCTAATCCCGGTCCCAAAAGCGGTTTTCTCATGGACTCCCGCAAATTTCGTTGAGCTCACTTTTTGATAATAGTTTACGGAGCGCTTTCGTCCTCTCCCGTGATGGTCGCCTGCATGGCCGAGCTCATTGGACCGAACGACTGCGGTACCACTAATTTTCGCAACACCAAGCCAACGAACAATTTCACATTGACGCTTTCTTTGACGAAACAGTTCCAAAATTGCACTACGTTTGTTTGACATTCTGACACACACAACAAATAATCGTTATGAAGCAAAAAAAAAAACCGGTGGACATACAAAAGACTATGGAGAATCTAACAAAACAAAAATTGTTGGCCTACAGCACAATACTAAACTTTGTACCGTTTATTTATTGTCACCCTGTATATGCGTACTTATACCAATGTGCAGCATTAGCTCCGGCACATGTGTAATGATTTTTCGGAAAATAATTTATTTCGTTTATTCAGTTGCACGCACATAAATACATATGTGTGTACATTAGGGTGATCCTTAAAAAATCAAAAGAACGATTGTAATACCACGGTCACAGTTGTCACATATAAATTTCGGTCCCGATTGGAGATGGTTAAGGCGTGTCGCACTAGAGGCAAAGTACAGATTCCTCTATAGAGACTCAAAAAATTTAAATTGATTTTTTTTTTTCATCTAATACCCAGAATCGATACTATCATGTTCGAAGATATCACATATACATTTTGGTCCCGATTGGAGTCACCTAAGATGGCTTCATCGGGCAATCTAAACTTTGACCCTTATGCAACACGCCTTAACCGTCTCCAATCGGGACCAAAATTTATATGTGATATCTTCGACTAGAGTAGCATCGACGTAGGGGTTGAGGCTTAGGAAATCTGATGTGGAATTTGCTTCCTACATTTAAGAACCATCCTAATGTGCATACATAAGTGAAGTATAATAATACTTACAGTACCTATTTTATTGTTGTATAACAAATAAGTTTGCCTGTTGAAAACCATTCTAATGTGGCACGTTCCAATGCACGTGAGTATGCCAAGTCATGCGCCCCAATAATGGCTAAGTCAATATGTAGATACAATCGTGAATGTAAATTCTAGTAGTCATATGGGGTCAATGGTTTAAATAGGATGCCCACACAAAAAATCTGCTGTTTTTCATTTTCTAACGAATTTTTAAGTTGTTATATTTTTTATCTCCAACACAGATATGTTTTTCAGGGACCGAACATAACAGTTATTGATGAAAACTGTCATGGAAAAATTCACTATGAAAGAAATGTTCTACAACTAAGTGAAACATACCAATCGATTTCGTTTTGCACCGAGACTCAAATTTGAAAATAAATTTTTATTTGCAATTTTTATGAAAAATTTAAAAAAATAACAATTATATTTGATTTTTATATTATAAATCCAAAATAACAATTATTTTTAATTTTTATATTATATGGCTTAGATAACAGTTATTGAAGAGTTTTATTTATAAAAGTCATCAATAAAAATCATTCAGTGACTTTTACTTTAAAAAGTCATTAATATAAATCAGTGACCGACTTTTATTTTTTAAATCAATCGTATAAAAGTCATTAACATTTTTCGCAGTTAAGAAGGTGTTGGAAAACAAAAGGTTACTACGACTTATTCAAATGACTTTTATAAGTATGATTGAAAAAATAAAGATCAGTGACTGATTTTTATTTATGACTTTTATAAGTAAAAGTCTTCGATAACTGTTATTTAAGACATATAATCTAAAAATCAAAAATAACTGTTATTTGCAGATTATTTAAATAAAAATCATAAATAATTATTATTTTCGATTTATAAAATAAAAGTCAGAAATAACGGTTATTTAAAGAGTAATTAAATAAAAGTCAAAAAATAATTGTTAAAGAGTGCTTTTTTTAATAAAAGTTGTAACTGTTTTTGCTAAACATAAAGAAAATAGATGATCGTGGCGGGAGCTATGTAGTAATATTGCGAGCTACAGCTAGATCACGAGACTGTAGATGGTATTGTTTCTATTGAAGCCATCCAATAGTAGCGCTACCATCATAAATGAAATAGGCGTTTTGACGGCCCCAAACTGAATTGAGCGTTGATCTAGTTCTCTTAATATATACACTTCAACAAGGTCAATTGGCATTTTTTCTGCTATGCTGCAGATATGAATTTTATATGGGGTTCCATTAAGGGGAAGCCACGCGTTTAGGTACAGAAGTTTCAATGTGCAATGGGATATGCTTGAGACAACCTTAACTGTCTGAACTACATATTTTAGTCGCCACAGTTGACCACTAATAAGACACATCACGAAAATCTAAGGGACACTTTCTTACACTCACAGCCCATACCGATGACGTCTCCATGCAAGTTGGAAGTGTCCCATTGTGCTTAGCTAGCTTATGAGTCAATTATTTATTAGCAGTTATCGATCTTTGGACAACCAAAGATTTAGAAATGTAAGACTGTGAACGGCTGAAATACTGCGAAATAATACTTGATAACAAACTGTCGGGCCTACCTCACCTTGGGTCTATCTCGTTCTCACACCTATTGGGTCTTGACGGCAATTATTCCGAGGTATACGGGTTTGAAAGACTGAGGCCCACCGCCAACGAACTGATTGATTGGGCATAATCAGTGTGGCTTTAGACATACCAAATCCACCATATACCAGGTATTCACCATACGTCAAATTTTGGAAAAGACCCGCAAGGAAAGAATCGACACTCACCACCTAAATATTTGTCGACTTCAAAGCCGCTTTCGATTGCACGTTTTCAAAGTAATGACATGTCCTATTTAATTTTGTTTACATTATATTTTAATACAGAATTTTGGTTGTGAGTAGTTTTAATTAATTTCACAAAACTTTGAATACTAGAAATAATTATAACGTGAAATATTCTTCTGAGTTTTGATCAGTACATGACAGCATGCATCGGACACAGAAACCTTTTTTAGAGCATAAAACAATGGCGAAGGGTGGCAAAGCCGGCTAAAAGTAGTTGTAGGAGGAAGCAATTCACAGTTCTAGAATCTTGTATTGAATTAACAAGAAGAACTTGTTTTTGTGAAAACTCAAATTTCCAGAAAGGAAAACAAGTAATTAAAAAGAAGCAGCTTATAGGAATTATTAAAAAGATATGACTTAAGTCACACAGTTTTTTTTTTTTTTTTTTGAAGAGATTCAATTCTCAAAACATTTCAATTTACTAAAACAAAATGTTGCTTGCATATATTGAAAATACAAGTTTGTTTTGATAAGTGTAAAAACACGCTGTAAGAATTGTGTATACTTTCCGCTAAGTATAACAGGTTTTAGGTCGTTTAGACGGTATTTCTTAAATGTAGATTTAAGAAAAAGGGCCTGTACCAATTGATAGAAGTGATTCAATTTTGACGGATCAAACCAAAAATTTACTGTTTCTCGTGGTGCATACAAATCTGTAAAAAGCATAACAAGGCGAACGTTACTTGCAAGCTATAAAATAGATATAAATTTCAACAATTTCAGCAAAATAGAGCTTTCTCGCGAGCGTTTGTTTGGGTTTTCTACTGTCAAAATTTTACTTTGGATTTGGCACAGTAAAATTCAACTTATTCGTACACCATATTAAATTTTTACAACCCGTCTCACCACGGAAAAAAGTTACCTTTGGGCACACAGACAAAGATCCTAATATGGTAAATTTTCTCAGATTTTATCTACCACAAAAGCAGTATTTTGAAAAACGAAAGTGCGAAAAGTAGAATTCTGTGAGGCAGAATTTCAATACGCGGAATTTTCAAAAGCAGAATTTTGAAAAAGAATTCGATAATTAGAAAAAGCAGAATTAAAAAACCACAGTATTTTGATCGATCAGAATTTTTTAACATTTTGCAGAATTTTGCGATGTAGTATTTTGTAAAGCAGCGTAATGAGACGCTCCCTCACTCTTGCCAACAAATAATGCTTCGGACTGAGTAGGCAGTTGAAAAGTAAAATCCTCTTCCAGCGTCCGAAGCTCACTCTCTATAACTAACTCATCGTGCCCGTGCTGGTATATGGCGCAGAAGCATGGACAATGACAACATCCGATGCTCTTAACTGCAGATAAAGATTTTGTAGAAGATTGAACGATGAGCTGTAAGAGCTTTACAACGACATGGACATAGTGCAGCGAATTAAAATACAGCGGCTTCGCTGGCTTGGCCTTGGCGTTCGAATGAACTACGACGCTAGACCTCTGAAAGTATTCAAATAGGAACCCGCTGGTAGTAGCAGAGGAAGTGGAGATGGTTGGCTTCACTTGGCATTTCCAATTGGCGTCAGTTGGCTCAGAAGAAAAACGACTGCCGTGCTTTATTGAACTCGGCAAAAATCATTTGGGCAGTTACATCGTCAAGAAATGTTGTCGAATGCAGGTCAGACATGGCTGAATTATGCACTGATACATAGTAACACTTGTTTTGATTGGATCCGGGGCACTTCGGCACCACTGGCCATATAACGGGCTTTTTCGTTACACCGCCAACAGAAGAAGAAGATATGCTTATTACTTACTGTACCCGATCCAGCAGGCCGGAAAGTTGTATACAGGGGGATTTAAAGAATTATTTGTGGAGCTTACGACAGCGTGATTACAAAGATTCGTGTATGCCTTAAATAGAAGGGAAGCCACTAGTTTCCTTTTTGGGGTACTAATAGCGCATTTTTTGGCATCGCATACCTAAATTTGAGCCCTAAGCTGCCCAAGAGCAGCAAAATGAATGAGGAGACTTTTGAGCACATGCTGTGGGAATGTCCTGGCGTTCCATTTTTATTTTATCTGGATTAAGCGGTAAAAGAGCACGAAAATTTCTTCCAGTTTTCTAAAAAAACAACATTTTTTTAACGTTGCACGTGGTTCGAAGGATTTGCTAATTTATCCGGCAATAGCTCTTTCTGGTAACACTAACCTCTCCTTACTCAAAAAAAATAATTATTTCACAATACCACAAACAAAATGTTTGTTTAAAGGGCAGATAAATTTTAAAACCTACTTGAGAAAACGGCCCTAAAACTTCTGTCGTGCAGATTTTTATGTATATTTCTCAGAATTTGTTTCTCCGAAAGAAGCTCGCTCTTGCATTTAGTTAACTACTAACGAAATGTTATCACAAGTTCCCTTTATAGAAAGTCTTTCATCTCCCCGTCTTGTCTCAGATTAAGTCAAAGTGTATTTCCTATTTGCTAGTTTAAAGCTTTCAATTCTTGATGTTTATTCGCTTAATGTAGTGACTCAATCAAGTCTTGGCCGCAATTGCCATGCTTCATAGTACATAGTAATTTAATTAATTTGTACAATTAACGCCAACAGCAAAAATTAAGCCGTAAGTAGCAAATCCGAAAACAGACAACTAAAATTAAAGTGTGACAACAACAGCGGCAATTAAAGCAACAACTGCTGTATCAATAGCAGCAACAGCAACAAAAGCAGCTATCATGTCTAATCAGGATAAACGTGTTGAATGTGCAACCACAAACTGCAGACTCCAAGTAAAATGTACGAGTACACGCAAGAATACAGAATAGAAACGAGTATGTGTGAGTGCGAAGGGCGTACATGTGTACATACCCAATGAGAAATGCAAAGGAGTCTGCGAAAAGTGACATTAGAAATTATTTCACACTCCAGCTAAAATTACAACCAGGTTAGTCTTTTTAATCTTAAAAACCAGTTTTTTATCAAACTGCCCGCAAAGCCATATTTAAGTTTTGTAAATAGAGAGGTACTTTAATTTCAAATACGTATCGAACGTTTAAGGCAATATGAACTAAGAGACCTAAGGAGGTCTAAACAAGGCTAGCCAGGCCGATCGTCTGCGAAAACAATTTGGGGATTCACAAGGTATCATAACTAGTCACATTGTCTTAATATTGGAAGTAATCATCGAATTAGATAAATGGTAAATGAGCAACATACTCCATATTTGAAATAACAAGGAAAATATTGCCTGCTTCACTGAAGAGAAATCGAATAAGCCAACATTTTTAGCAGAGCATCCAGAGCTGAAAGATCCCGTACAGTGGTTCTTGGAAGTTCAGCTGACATATTTCCCACGCTATTGATTGAGAGTGTGCTCCACCGCACCACAGATGCATAGCTCATTACGGGTCTTCTCATGAGGGTGTAACATTGCAATTCTGGCTAAGATAGTTCAAAGTCTTTCTTAAGGCAACTAAAGGCAGTAGGCAAGATAGTTTGAAAGTTTTTATTTATTCTCTCTTACAAAAAAAACTCCCTTGCCAACAGAAAGCACCTGTCGAGTGAGCAAAGTACCGGTTTTCCATTCGAGATATTCGATTACGAGTCCTCGTGCGGCGGATTTTTTTTTAATTATTATTTTTTACTTTAATTTCCTTTTAGTTTTTAGATTTTATAGGTTTAGAAAGAAAAATTATTACGTCTTTTCATTTGAACATTCTCAACATTTTTATTTATCTATCGATTTTCTCGTTAGCATGTTGATTCTTTTCTAAAAGAGGCTTTAATACAAATGAAAAAAATAGCAAAAAAACTAGCAATTTGTTTCCTTTTTTCCATGGGAAAATTTTTTTTTCATATACAGAAAAATATATTGGGAAAATTACCTGCAGGGGAATTCTGACAATCGCCAAAATTCTCTAAATGAAAAGCAGTGGAACCTAAAAGTATACAACATGAAAAATTAACAGATGCAATGTGTATTCAGCAAAAGCTGCCAGTATAGGGGGAACCCAGCTAGATATTGCATGTTGTTAGGCGCGCCTGCTTTTATTTTGGAGATTTTTGGCGATCGAAATTAGCGATGGCGGATTTCGGAATCCGACTGCTGTTCTAGAAAAACAGAATACAGATTCGTAATCTATGACTCAAAATTAAGTTTATGTACTTATATTGAGCGATTTTTTTATGATTTCAAAATTTGAGATTTCCCCTACTTCAATGAGTCTTGTGTTATTCTTCCATTTCGCACTGGGTATTTTCCGATGTGTGTATGTATACACACACTAAATTAGCCACCTAAAGGTAGCTATGCTGCGTATAACTTATGTACAAAATAATACACATACACCTTCATTCGTACTCACTCTGACGTGTCATTCACTGTGCCAAACAATTTAACATGCAACCTGCAACACCACCGTTGCTCCATTGCATTTAACCAACTGTAGTAGCAGCTAATAAAATTACGCCCGGCCAATAAAAACGTTGACAGCTGCAACAACATAGTCGTACAAATCTTCCGATAGAAAGTGCAGATAGTAACAACAATAACAGCAGCAGCAGCAGCAGCAGAAACATGAAAAGGCAATGATAATGTGCCGCAAAAGTATTCTGCTCATGTCGTCGTATTTGAACTTTTAGCCTGTAGCAAGTAATTGTAATTTAATTTCCAATTAGCAAACAAGCAACTAATTCGAAAATCCTTGCTGTCGCATGCACTTGCTACACAAGGCACGTTGCATACGTACAAAGAAATATGTATGTATGTATGTTTGTAGGAAACTTTATGATACTCTTACATACGTACATACATATTTGCTTGCGAATACAAGGAAATGACAGCCGCTGCAGATATATGTATATATGTATGTCGGTTTCCAATGTAAAGGTATCTCACACGCAATGTCATTGATGCCACTCAAGGTGGCAATTTAAAAAGGATACATTGAGTCTTCCAAACTATTTTGGTATGAAGTGTACAGTGGCATTAAACACTCCAAAAAGTGCATGTAAAACTACTACTGAAAAGTTTTTGTTTTTGAACCATAACCTGTGCAAATATACGCACAAAATTTTATTTTTAACATTAGTTGTTTAAAAACGTAAATTTACACATTAAATGTTTAAAATTACAAACATTTTTAAAGTAAAAACATATTGCCACACATTGCATTCATTAAGAGGGGAAACTGGTTACCCATCTTAATATTCGCAAATTTAAAAAAAAATTGTTTAGAGTGTAGTGAAACTCAAGATGTTTCAACATTTTCTACACAACAAACAAATTATTTTGCTATACATTTCTGCAACATTTAGTATTTTTTGTTTTCAAATTTGTTTTTGTTAAAAACGTTTCTCCCTTTCTTTCTTTACAGCCCGTAGGTATCTATGCCAAAAAATACGAATGGGCTGCCCGGCCTTCCAGCAACAACGGCGGTAGCCTGCATTTAGACTTACACCCGCCGCCAATGCAAATTGGTGGTGATTGTTCGCTGTGGATACGTTCAGCGACGCTGGACTTCGATGATGGCTTGTGGGAATGCCAAGTGACGGCGAGTGATTTCACAACACAGGATGCACTCACCAGTCAGCCAGTGCGATTGGTTGTCAGAGGTAAGATATAAGAAATGGAGAAGAAACAGCTACATATATACTAAAGGGTTGCAAGAATGCAGACACTAAGAATATATGTGAGTTCTTTTGCTTCACTAGCGGGTAAACTTGTTAATTCATCACCTAAACAAACGGAACTCACACCACCAACCACTTCTTAACGATCGTTTCAACTCAACAACGGCGCTAGACTCGAGTTATGGGATGAATTCATGAGTTATCTCTTGCAGCCCTTTAATACATACATAAAACTCATTACCTGTTTGCAAATATAAAAATAAAAAATAAAAACACTTTATAAAGTCAACAGTGCTAATCCCTTTCCTCCAAGAAATCAAACCGGATCTCAAATGCGAGTTAGAATTCTTGACCGCATTTACTATCAATGCATACGAATATTAGACTTTTGCTATCATGGGAAACCCGCGCCTTTTTACATCAGAGACTATAAATAAAAGTTTTTTTCAAATTTTGATCTCAGAAATTCTTTGTTAAAAAAAAAATCCCAAAAATTTTTGAAAGAAGCCATTAGGATAGTCTCCCACCGTAGCTCATAACTCCTACATGCCTTTCGAAATACTGGCCTTTAATATTTTGAACAAAAGAAACAGATTTTTTCTGCCTTTTGTTTTTACCATTTTTTTGAACTGAAAATAATCGTTAAGTTTTGATTTTTTTCTGAGGCCTTGAAAAAAATTTAAGTTACGATTTTGATGTCAATATTACGAATATGTACTATATGGAATCAGTGGGCTAATTTGTATTTAGTAAACACTATATAAGTACAAAAGTATTTAGGTATCTATAGTTTAGTGAATAATCAAGTATACATATATCACCAGAGGTCTCAAAAATCCTAAAAATCCCTAAATAAGCGCAAAAATCCTAAAAATCCCTAAATAAGCGCAAAAATCGTAAAATTGTCCCGAAAATCCATAAGTAGCCCCAAAAATGCCGCAGGGGTACCGAAATTCGCGAAGTTTTCTGGAAAATCCCGAAATAACGGGTGATTTTTTTGAGGTTAGGATTTTCATGCATTAGTAT
>NW_023458555.1:19404370-19424729 GCF_013731165.1 Rhagoletis pomonella | reverse complement strand
TCAAATAAAGAACCGATGAGATTTTGCAAATTTTATGCGTTTTTTTTTAAAAAAAAAGGTATCAAGCTCTTAAAAAATCACCCGTTACTTACGAAATCCCAAAATAGTCTTGAAAATCCCAAAATATTCCAGAGAATCCTGAAGTGGTCCCGAAACCACCAGAATAGTCAGGAGTACCCCAAAATACCCTCCATAGTTCCGAAACAGACCCGAAATCTCGACACAGGCCCGATAATCTCGAAGTAGTTATGAAAATCCCTAAGAATTCCGCATCACCCCAAAATATAACACAAAGTATACTGCAAAGTAGCACAAATACTTAAAAAAAAAGTCCAAAAAACTTGGCCCTCAAGTATGTAAGTATTAAGATAATATTTTACTAGAAGCAATTTTGCCTACCCCTGGTAATGGGGTATTTAGCACCAATTAGTATCCTGATGGGTACGTTAAAGTAAGTAATAAGTGAATCGATTATTTCAGAAATCCCCTCAAATTCCAAAATAAACAAAAATGAGTTAATAATTAAATATTTTTCTTTGAAAGTAAGCGCTCCAATTAGTGCATAAACCCGCCAGAAATAAAAAATAATATCCCTAAGGCTGTTAAATCTACAGCAATTAAAAGCGTTTACTACAGAAACTCTTCAGGTGATGTTGCTTATCGGCTTGCTGCAGTAAACTGTGTGTATTTCTTTGCTCCGATGCAGCGAAATTTACATTAGGGGTATTCTCGATCCGTTGCATACTGTCCAGCATGGTGCATAAATATACAGTCAGTCAATAAAGTTTAGGTACAGCGAATTTTTTACAATACCGGCAACTATTTTTTAAATATTTTATTTTTCGCTAATTTTTTTTTATAAAAATATTGTTAATTCTATAATAAAAAGCCCAAAAATCAGAGTTCCAAACCTTGTGCATTGCGGTTGGGTATACTAGAGATGTCGATTTTCAAAAAAAAAAAATGTATACATCGATGCATCACACCACATGGGAAATTTTTGATGCGTCGTACTAGAACATCTGCATTGTCAACACGTCGAGGTATTTTTTTCTTTTTTCTTTGAGTAGCCGACTACCGAAAACTTTAAGTTTAGTTTGTAGATAATCTTAGTTTGAAGGTTATGATTTTTGTTTTTCCAGAGCTTCTGTATGTTTTTTAGAATTTTTGTATGTTCTTCACGAAAACGAAAAACTAAAACAAAATAAACATTTCTGTTTAATCCAATGAGACTTTTATTTGCTAATGACCACAAAAACAAATTTAAAGTAAAATTTAATTATAAAAAAAAAAAGTTAGTTGTCTTTCATAAAAAACTGGTAATTATAACACTGTCCAACAACAGTTACTCAACCTGAACAAACGCTAATAATTACGTAAGAGAATAACCCCCAGACCAACATTGTCAGATGTAGTAAATACTAGTTCGGTAATTAAATTACCGGAAAAATTATTTATAAAACGAGTTCAAATGTAATTTCTCTTCCCAGATATCTGCAGAGGAATTTAATGAGAACATTTTTGTAGTAAATTTTAACCCTCTAACCGCTAGTATAATGGAAGGTCGATACAAAAGGCACTTGGACGGTTAAAATGTTCCACGAAAATTTTAAGCAGACAAATTTACGGGTGCATAATAGAGCTTAGTTTATGAGTTTTACACATTTAGCATAGATACATTGCCAACACCTACACTGATGAGCATTAGAACGGATCGATTTGTATGGAATTAAAAAAATAAATTGAAAAAAATTTGGCTCTTCTGCAAAGACTTCTCCCGCCATAGAACTTATGCTAAGAAAAGTATTCTAAAATTCACTTAAAATATCGAGCCCTAACCGCCAAAAAGACGTAAGCGACATTTGCTTCTAATTTTTATTTTTGATGCAGAAATACATTTAGATGCTCTAGGAACATTTCTGCATCAAAAAGAAAATTTTGAAAAAAATTTCGTTTACGACTTTTTGGCGGTAAGGGCCCGACATGCCAGTGTTCTATAGAAACTAAATCTAAACGCTTTATTATTTATAGTTATATTAAGATTTTATACCTTCTTTATCAACCAAGTGTCTTTTTTAACGATCTTTCATAAGAACTGTTTTGAGAACGGGTCAAAAATGCCCATTTAAGTAGGAGTTCATAATTTTAAGCCTTTGTCCGTGTTAATGACCTTTTTCGAAAAACTGTTGTACTATGTAATTATTTTCAATAAAAATGCCTTCAATCCCATCAAAAGTTTCTGTTTTTCAGTTTTCTCTAAACCGCAATTTTTGCACTTGAAGGATTCCTGAAGCAATCGATTTAATCGCAGTATACTGATGTCTGTCTCGAAAAAGACAGAACATTCAAACTTTGATTTTTATCAATGTCTGGAAAATAACAAAGCCAAAAGTTATCATCACGATTTTTTTTTTTTTTGTAAAATGCATAACCGGCAAGCTCGCTAACATATCCCGTGGAGCAGCTCTTTTAAGCTATGTATAGATTTTAATTGCAAGCGCACATATTTAGTAAAAGCTCTTGCTGTCCTTCGCTACCTACTTGAAGACCTCATATGTACAACTTAAACTGCCTCCTTAATTTTCAAACATGCTTTCTTAAACTTGTCATTTAAGTACATAAAGCGTACGTCTATACAGCAAGCTAATTAAATTATGTTGCCGCAGGTTGTCGCCCATTTTAACACCGACCAAACTAACCGAAGACTTACCAAGGCGAAATGTTTAAAAAAGAAATGCAAAGAAAAAACAAACAAACAAAATGGATAGTGGTTACAGCTGAGGCCAATCTAACTAATTTGCTATCCTGTTGCTTTGGCTCAAGCTATGGCTGACCTCTTAAAACTTAATTAATTTTAAATCTTATCTAATTTTCCAACACGTTGGCTACAATTGCTGTGGCTCTCAACTCATACATACATACATACATACATACACACTAAATAGTATGTGTGTATCTTCAGAATTTGCTTGCTTGAGTTTGTGTGCAAAATACTTCCGTTTCCGTTATAGCTGCTGAGTAGCGCTAGTGAGTAGTAGACTGCTGAACTCTCTGCTTAAGTTTGCGTATCATTAGCCTCAGGTGTACTGGAGCAGATGGTAATGCAACTAAAATAAAAAGCAAACTAGTTGACCTGCACTCAACAGTTGCTATGCTGCAGCTAAAGATGCAGCAAGGTGCTTGTATAAAACGCATTTACACACATCTTAATGAATGAGAGGGGCACACACATAGATGTACATTAGACTGGATCACTCCCCATACAAAAAAAAAAAATTGGTTCCGTATCTCCATTGAAATTATAAAGTCTATGATACTTTAAGACCTGCACCACAATATTTTGGAAAAATATTAAGATTTACGTGAAACCTCCAAAAATTGAGTTTTTTGGGAATAAAAAAAGTTTCTTAAAGAAACTAAACAAAAAAAATCCCCAGAGACGACAAAACAGTTTAAGCTTGAAAAATTTGCATAAAAATATTAAAAAAAAATAAATTTCAACGAAATCGTAGTAATGAGATTTTTATGCTGTTTTTCAACTTTTTTCAAAGGCTGGTGTAAGAAATTCTTCAATAACTGGACCAAAACTATTCCGATTTAGATTTTTGGGGTATCATTGGAAAGGTATTTTCGCACGCTTATTTCTACACAAATGATCTTATTTCAAATGTGAACTAGAAAGGTAGGATTAACGAGCGTAATTCCAAGTTGAATAAAGATGTGTTGGTGTTTAAAAAAATAAAATAAAATGGGACGCGAATGAATTCTTTTACATACATATGTAAAGAAAAATAGTGGAAAAATACCTTTCCACTGATACCTTATAAGTTTATTTAAATCGGGAAAGTTTTGGCCCAGTTACTCAAATTTTTCTTTCAAATTTAAAATTTTTCGGATTTTTTAAGCTTAGACTGTTTTGTCATCTTAGGGGAATTTTTTTAAAAAGTTCTTTAGGAAAATATTTTTATAAATATAAAACTCCATTTTTGGAACTATTTTCAATTCTTAGACTGTTTTGTCATCTTAGGGGAATTTTTTCAAAAAGTTCTTTAGGAAAATATTTTTATAAATATAAAACTCCATTTTTGGAAGTATTTTCAATTCGGTGCAGCTCACGTAAATCTTAATATTTTTGCGAATTAATTTGAGGGACGTCTTCAAATATAATAAGTTTTGTGATGCCCTTCGGAAAAACCGCAACTTTTTTTGCTGATGCAGTCTAATGTACATACATACATATGTATATGCTTACAGATGTGTACGAGTATGTACATATGTACATATGTAGCTATTTAAGCGTAACTGTACCTGCCGCTGCTGACTTTCATCTCAACATACATACATACATACATATACACCTCATACAATTAAGCCCTATCCGATTACGAACTTTGGTCAAAGTGCGATTTAACATTTACCTAGCTGTGTATGTGTGTGTACTTACATATGTGTTACCTTCAATTTAATTAAAGTGCATAAACCCGCATTTCTATGTATGTGTTTGTCGGTTCCCTGAGCTTGCTAACAAAGCCATACAAACTTCCTCTTCCTGATTGCGGCAATGGTACATGACATTAATGCGACCACGCAATAGCAATCACCTACTAGTATAGCTGGAACAGAGTAGAGAGTTACGAGCAGAGGCTGTACTAGCGAAGCATGCATTACTCATACGCCTCCTCAGCCTTTTGTATGTATCTATGTCTTCGTAATAATTTGTGTTTCATTTGCTTTGGTGTTTGTGCAGCAGCTCAATTACTTTGCACATCCCTCACATATTTATTTCCACTCTTTAATTACAAATATAATTTTCTCACTTATTTCATTTTCTCACTTATTTCGCAGTTGTGCCACAACGTCCACGCCTGGAGTATGAGGGTGCACATGTGCCGCCCGGTCATAATATAACCATAGAGTCAGGCGCACTGGCGACCGTTAAATGTGTATCGCACTATGGCAATCCGCCGGCGACGCTCAAATGGTATCTTGGTAAGTAAAGAACATTAATGAAAGTAATTCGATCAAAATTCTGTGTCCCAAAAATTTACGGAAAATTCAAGATTTCATCGCTCTTGGTGCAGTGTTGGGAAAAATAATCGATATAAGCCTTAGTTTCTCTGTTTGATAATTTGCATTTTGTTTTCAAAAATCTGTATGTGAACCGAAGACAACATTGAAGAATTGAAATATATGAGTATATAAGGCAATAATTTTATTCAAAAAATTGCTTCAAGAAGATAGACAAAAAAAAAATCTATTAAAAAATGCAAAAAAACTATTGTCCTTGAAGATATTTCTAAAAGCCACTTTTACAAGGCATTTTTCACAAAAAAAAATAAAATAAAATTAATTTGCATGTTGTTTTCAATGTTGAACCATGACCATCTGGAAACTAACAAATTGTGGACAGCATACCTGCTGGAAAAACTACTAGTTGTGAACTTTTCAGTCCAACTAGTTCGCGTTTTATTCCTTTTCAATGTTGGCGATTGGTCTTTTTAACATGGCGATGCTTTAGGAGATGTCAATTGTCCGCTCTTGCATCAGCACGCTACCAGTAGAAATCCTAGTAACATCATACCAGTTGACGGGATAGACTGCCAATTTACCCCCCGTGAAAAGCGTAAGTGTGCCTTTTTTTCTCGCGGCGCTGCAACAGTGGCAATGGCCGCCGACAAACTAAAGCTCTGGCGCGCCATTCCAGCGATCTAAGTTGAATCTGTTGCAAAGAATTTTTTTTGGACTTTATTTATTTTCTTTCATTATTATTATTTTTTCTACTTTGTCTCTTGTAATATTTGAATTCTATTGTTTTTTTTTTCAAATAAAATTAAGTTTTTTACTTTTTAATTAAATTGTTGAAATAACTTACTTACTATAGTATTTTAATCACCCCCAAGCGGACTCGAATCTGAGATCTCACAACCAGAATCGGTAGCCTCTACTCGACGCGACAGCCACTATTTGTGAGGAAAGCAATTAACTGTATTTTAGTTTTGGTTTTGGAAGTTCAAAGACAGATGTCGCTGATCGCCTAAGTTATTCGAAATGGCAGGCCATCGCTTTAGCATATATTAGGTAATGAACTGGTATTTTTACTGGCTGGTTTGACATTTCACTGCGCAGAACTGGTATAATTATAGTCTACGACGAACTGGTATGACTTCCCCATTGAATACCAGTTTTCTAACTAGAATTTCTACCAACTGGTTTACTTTTTTCTACGCGGAACTGGTCTACTTCTAGTTCATAATGAACTGGTATGACTTCTATGCTTAAAAAATAGTTCATTACCTGGAATTCGTGAATGCTAGTTCAGCTTTTCAATGCAGAGATCGTTGCGAACTCAGATACAGCCGGGCATGTAAATTTGCTTTCAAATGTTGGGTTTAAATCAACCGCACAGCACGTGATTAGTGCATTTGTATATGTAGTCACCGCTGTGTATGCTTGGTACAACCTGCAAAAAAAAATATCAATTGATAAAAACTAACCAACTTATAGTTGGCTTTTTTGTGAGATTTCGATAAATAACTAACTTTTAATGAGCTATGACAAAACTAACTTCAAGTGAGTTGTAAAGTCGTGCAGGTGTCATGGAGACATTACCGGGAGTTGGTTTTCTCTAAACAAGCTTCTATTTAAATATCCGCATACAAAAATTACATAGAATACAGTTTTTTCTGGACTTCGCAGATGCTTTTTCCAATTCAGGGCAAATAAAATAAGGTCGAATATTTATATTATCATTTTAATGTTGTGTCTGATAGAATCAAAATATGGGACCGCCTACTAAAGAATGTTAAATAAAGTAAATAAATGAAAATGTAAAAAATTTCAAAATTTATTTTCATTTATATTTTATGTCCAAAAGTAGTCAGCTACAAGTAAGAGGAAAGCAGTTCCCACCTTTTTGCGGCCATCGCCCTCCAAAAGTAGCTAGTTACGGCCGAAGGAGATAAGTAATAACCAGTGTTAGGATTTTAAGGCACTAATAACTTGAAAAAAGGCAAAATGAGCTTTCAAAAAAGGCAAAAAGAGGCATTTATTTTTTAATTTTGTTACATACATACATACCTTTAGTACAATGTAAATATATGTATGTCCAATTAAGTATATAAAAAAATACATATAGTGGTCAATAAATTATAGTCGCACCACTTTTTCCCAAGTTTTAACATATTATTTTTGTTGTTATTTAAATTTGGATATTTTTTTTATAAAAAAAATTATAGTTAATTCTTTAACAAAACCCGTGTAAATCCAAGTTTAAAGCTTTTTGCTATAATCAAAAACTTTCGTAAAAATTGCACATTTAAATCCAGTGTCACACGATTGGTACAAAATAAAAAAAAACAATTGGGACGACAATTGTTTTGTAGTCACACGATTGGTACAATACATCGTACTTCTATGAATAGATAAATATTAAAAAGGCAAAACATGCAGAAAAGGCAATATAGTCAAAAAAGGCAAAATAAAAATTTTTGATTTTTAATCAAGGAAGACATGAAACGTGTGATTATTTACTTTGTTTACAAATAAAACAGGCAACTGCATTAAAATCCTAACCCAGGAAATAACTAAAAAGGTAGAACTAGTAGACTGATCGATAGTTATAAGTAGCTATAAACTAGCCCCGTTTCCTGCAGGGTACTTACACGTATATACATATACTCAGATGTGGGCATTCAAATACGTACATACGTGCTGAATTTTGGTATGAAAGTATTTTTTATTAAAAAAACAAAACCTTAATTTATTATGTGTTTCTATTATTTTTACCAACACTGTTTACGAGTATTTCCCATCATACACTAAGCAGTCCCATTTTTGTTATAATGATAATGGTAGTTTTCTGTTATCTTCATTATTAAGTTGTGGCAGTCAACAACTCACGCAAATTCACTAATTTTCCACTAAGCTGCAAGTTGACCTATATGCCATTTCATTTACATTTTGCACTGCATATGTACGTATGTACATACGCATCCAAGTAAATAAAATTCAGCAAATGCCCATCAACCAGCCACTATCAGTCCTATATGTACATAGATACTACACTCACTATGTTACATTCCCTACTATATGTAGCAATAATGTTCATGCCGCTCTTGTTTAATCCTTACATACATACGTACATACATATACTTTACCATTTACATTTACTCACACAATTATGCTTTCGTAGCAGTTTTTTATGACATTTCTGTTTTTTTTTCCTTTTTTATTATCATAGAACCTTTTTTTTCCTTTTTATTATCTTATCGCCTTAACACCCGCATAATTATCTGCTTACTTTAATTAATTATTTATTTAACCGCAACTATTCATGACAGACATGCGGATACATACATAATTATATATTTTTTAACACACTCAACTCTCTTTTTTTACTGTTACTTATTAACGTTAATAGTTTCTTTTTTTGTAATTACTACCTTTTTTGTATTTAAGGTGACCAAGAGATTCAACCCATTCATCCGCAAATCAACAACACTGAAGCGGATAATCCTCGCACCTGGTCGGCAACATCTGTAGTGCAGGTGACAGCTATGCGTGAACGTCATGGTGATATTTTACGTTGCTTGGCCTTTCATGAGTCCTATACGGCCAAATCGGTGCCGGTGGAGGCGCGTATGGATGTTAAATGTAAGTACATACATACATAAATACTTTAAGCAAATGTGAATACTCCTATAATCGTATGAAAAACTGTGAACGTTTGAGAGGGATTTAATGACAAACACGAAGCACACAGGATATATATATATTTTTTTTTTTTTTTATTTGGTGTTAAAATTTATTTTAATGTTATGTGTACTAACTACTGTCTTTTACAATTTTACGAAATCTGAAAATGCGCATTGTTAAACTCACTGGCACATAGTCATAGTCATACGTTTAAACTCATTCCTGTTGAAATAAAGTTTTAAGTTTAGAATCAATCATATACATCTTAGAAACAGATTTTTGTTAAGATAAGAGAGAGAACAGAGCTATCCATATGAAGAGAAAAAATCAACTCTGCAATATAGAAAAAATTTTTATTTTTATTAAAACAAATATGGTTTGCAATCGCTCAAGGTTCAATCGTTCAATCCTTTTTTCAACTTCCCTATGACTACGGGCCACTATGTACGAAACTTAGATTAAATTAATTGGACAATTCTGACAACTATCCCGAAAGCTCTTTTCTGCCTCTCAAAAGACTAATTGAAAGATATGTATTCAGCTTGTATTTCAGCAATAAGTTTTCTTAAAATTTAATTTAAAAAAATACTATTTAAAAACAACAAAAACTGAAATCTTAAAGAAAATTTTATTAAAAAAAAAAAATAAGAAAAAATAAATAAATTAACTTTCTAAGTATTATATGAAATTAAAAAAAGAGTGTTCTCTTTGAAACTATAAAATCACAAAAATTTAAGAAAAAAAATTTATTTAATTTAATAAATTTAAAAAAAATTAAAACGAAAAAATTAAATCATGAGTTTCTAAAAATTGCAAAAAATGGAATAAATATCAAACTAAAAAAAAGAAAATTTACATATGTTCCAGAAATTAAATTAAAAAAAATTATGTTTTTTAACATTAACATCTAGAAATTAAATTAAAAAGAAAAAACTTTAAACTTAAAAAAAAGTCATAAAAAAAGTATTTTTTAGCAAAAAACATAACCGATTACCGATACGGTTAGATTCTTCATTATCCAATGATTGGGCAACTTTTGAAGAACCACCTTTTCGATAAGAAAAAAGTATTATCGAAAAAATGTTTTTTTTGTAAGTAGGTTAATAAGTTTCTAAAAATGCAATGAAATTGAAAAATAAATATTTTTTTTTCTGAAAAAAAATAACATCTAAAAATTAAAGGAAAATTAAATTAAAAAAGAAAAAATTCTTTGCTCATTTGGCCATTGCGACATTTGGAGCAGCACGAGCAAAATGATATGCGTACATCTCCATTTAAAACATGCACAAGTGCTTCTGTCAAAAGAGCTGTAAAGCTGACTAAAATCATTAAACTTTTGGTAAGGAATTATGTTGATTATTCCAGTAGAACTATTTAAAAAAAATTATGTCCGTTAGTTGTATCACAGAAAATTTAAAAAAGCGAACCTCAAGTTCGGCCTCGAAAAAAACAAGTCATTTTTAAAGAAAAAACAAAACCGACCTCAATTCTCATATAAAAATTGCCGAGTACCGTTAGTTTTTTCATGATCAACTAATCGGATCTAAACCAAATTAGTATGGCACCACCTCTTTGCTTTCAAAAAAAGAATTATGGAAATCGGTTGTCGTGGTGCAAAGCTATGCGGTAGCATACATAAAAAAAAAAAAAAATATTCGACGAATTGATAACCTCCTCCATTTTTGAGGTCAGTTAAAAATATCTCAAAATTACCCTGCAAAATTTACTTTAGACTCAAGAGAATTTTTTTTTTGTTTTGCTTATAAGGTGGCACGCTCTAATGTTCTGCAAATAAACTTTAATGAAAATTGCCGTTTTGATTGCACCTTTATTTCATTTTACAGGATTCATTTTCAATTATTTAACTTCCTCTTCCGTATTTTTCCTTGTTTTATTTTTTATTTATTTTATTGCTCTTTTATTTAGTTCACAAAGTCATTGGTTTGTCAAATTAATTACATTTCCTAACCGCAAATCAATGCAATACAATTCAATTTACAATAATTCGCGTAAATACCACAACTTAAATACGACCGACTTTTATTTATTTTGTGTGACGCTTTTGTTTTCGTAGAAATTCAATTAAATTAATTTTTCGTTTCACTGTTCTATTCGCTACGCCTAACATTTTTGTGCGCTCTAAATATGGTTACACTAAAGCATGCAAGCCTACACAACTCATTTTCGACTACGCTGACCGCTTACCAACCACATCAGTCACGTAGTAAGCCATGTAGTAAGCCACAAATCAGCAAAAGCTTACCGAACACCCTCCAAGTATAATTATAACAAATACATTTGCAAAACATATAAAATGCTGTGTGATGCATGTGTGTGTGGGTAGCGTTAACACATTTGAACTTCTATGTTGCACCTTTTTCCACAAACAACTTTAATATATTTGTTTGGCAAGAGCCAGGTTGTTCGCCGGCTAGCCAGTCAGTCGACTATTTGACTATGCTAGGCTGCCAATATTTCAATTTGGCAGTCAGCCAAAAAGCCAAATTCCATCAGTTTCCTCATATACATACCTACCTTGCAGTAGTACCTTCTACTCGTACGTTTTTGAAAGCTCTGTGTTTACCTTGTTTTGATTTCAATACCGCCAACACGAATGCCGCCATGAGTACAGCCACCGCCGCGGCCACAGCGAAAATCAATTAAATTAACTGCGAATTTTCACATTTCCGCGCTTTCACTCACCCTCACCGCCATGTTGCATAGTCAACATTTATTTTCCGTCTGTGGACATACATTTTCGTGTCTACGCCGCATTTTGTCTACACTTTTCGCTTTCGTTTTTTTGTTTTGTTTCGTATTTTCTTTGAATATTCCATTTATGGTTTATTTCTTTTGTTGTTTTGCTTGCTGTTGCCCCCTCGCTTGTTTTTCGTTCAAATCACCTCGCAAATGGATTGGCGCAAATCCTTTTACTGTGAAATTTTTATTGTTTTCTTAACGGCTTTATTATTGTTGTCAATACATAGCAGCACTCAGGTGGCATAGACCGGCAACGAAGGCAACTTTTACTGTTATTGCTACAATTGTAATGCTTCCGCTATGCTGTGGCATTGTTTTTGTTATTATATAGTTTTTTATTGTTGTTGCTGCATACACCTATCAAAATGTATTCTTACCTATCCCCCTCGTCTGTCTATCTTTTCTCCAGATGCGCCAACGATCCGTCTAATTGGCTCACCGGAAATCGACTTGGAGGAGGATAAGGATGCGCTTATCCTGCGTTGCGTCGCCGATGCCAATCCACCGGCAAGCATCGTTTGGCGACGCGCCGGACGTTCGGAAATTGCCAGTTTGCAGGTGAGTACAACTTTAAATAAAACAAAAGCATGAAATAGCTTGCAATAAAAGCTAAATATTTAGTTGGGGCTGCAGTGTAGTTGTATTTAGTGTAGGTACATACATACCATGGACAATGTACCAGATAGCTTATGTTCCAATTGACAAGGGAGAAATTTTGTTATGATTTTAGTGGCACATTGCTAAGGACAATTTGTTAAAAGAGAAACAGAAAATGTGCTCAGCAGATGAAGGTGGACAAAACCATAAATTTTTGAAGATATTTTATTTTATGATTCACTTAAATGGTCCCCATCGAGGACTCAAATACGTGGAGGAAAGGTTCAAAATGCGGTTGCGTTTGATGTTTGATTTGAATCAAAAGTAGATAGTGGATTCTATTGAGCTTCATCTTGTGCAACTTTTTTATAATTTGGCATGGATATTATTATTATTATTACGCCGGGTATACTCGCGCTGCGATCCAAAAATATCTATTGTGCTAAACCATCATTGTAAACACTCCAACCTTAAGCTATTTAAAAATTTAAGCCCATTCCAAATTTTGTTTCAGGTCACGTAAGGTTGAAGATCAAGTGGGGAAAAATTCATTGAATAAACCTGAAAATTTAATACAATTCTTCTGCATTTGATCTTGAGATCACCTTGGCATGACCTCTAGATGACTTTGAAGAATCAAGGGACCCCCATATTCGGATTCAGTGACAAAAACAACCTATGGTTATGAATTTTTATTTTTGTTGAATACATTTTTTTATCCTATTTGACCCTCAAATGACTTCGAACCTGACGTTACGGAGGTTAAGGGACCTTGAATTCGGTTTCAGCGGGTCTAAAACCCTATATATATGAATTTTCAAGCTTATTCAATGAATTTTTTCCTATATGACCTTTAAATGACCTCAAACCTGACCTCGGACTCGCATTCAGATCGTCGAATAACATAGGGCTATAGAAGTTTGGTTCAATATGAAGAATATTCGCTAAGTGTATCACTCTGCAATGCATGATAAGTTAGCCTTCCCACAAAACCTGCGTCTGTCTCTACAGAAAGGTCATTTTATTCAAATGGTACCTTAACTTGCAGTAACAGATAGCCTGTAAGAGTTCTAAGACTCTCCCGACTAAGTTCAAGGAGTCATTCAGAGCTTCGTGTGGAAGGCATACCAATTTCTTTGGGTGTCTCATTCCCTTTCACTTCGGCCAATGGGCAGCGCTCTGCTTCTCCACCTAAGTCCTACGTACTTATGCAGCGTTACCTTTGGCTGTGCCGCAGGAAGGCTCAAGACCACGAGCTCCCCTTTTTACGAGGTGGATAGCTTTTACGTTGCTTTCAAGCTCTTCATGTCCAGGGACCTACGACAGCGTCACTCTTTTGTGAGCTCATAGGCGATTCAAACAAGTTTTATAAATGTCTGCAAGCCTTGATGTCATTTTAAGTGAACCTAAGCTTTTTAATGCTTCCCGACTATCCGACATAATATTTATTCTGGTCTCAATTATCCTCCCACGAAGAAATTTTCGAATAGTCTTCGTTCGCGAAGATTTACGCCCGCAATATGATTGCAAATGAACCCATTGGCAGACTTTACTAGAATCTAGGTCCAAGTACGCCTGCCTTGTTTATCATAAATAATAACGTTGATAAACTTTTTTTTTAATTCCTGTGGTCTATCTAAAACGATAATACTTTGTTATTCAGATAGAGGTCATATTTGTCTAAGTCCTCATGCTAATATTGTCACACCCTGTCTATTTTGGTTAGTTGCAATGCTTTTTTGTAGCTGACTACAACAATTTCGATGCACTTCCTGTTGAAAAATTTTCCTTAATAAAAACGCTATGTTTCTTGGGAGGAAATGCTGGGAACTTTCTTTGCCATCTCCTAGCTGACTGCTGCGTTAACTACTTATAGGGAAAGTATAATTCCGCCTACACTACTGCGCTGTTTCCACTATTTCATGTCCCTCTGCTTCATGTCACTCAGTGAAGTAGCAGTATTGCTGATAACTGAGAGATCGTATTGAAGGCTTCGCTTACACAACGTGAGTAGACCTTTCGCCTCTGCTTAACTACATATGTATATCAAATCATCCAAATGAATGATATCAATACTAAAGGCTCCCGAAATGGTCCTGAAATAGTCATGAATAAGCCCCAAAATGAGCAAGAACTAGTCGAGGAATAGGCCTGAACTATTAGCGAACTATTTCCGAAACCCTCCCGAAATGGTGCCGAACTGGTTCCAAAATGGTCCTGAAATAACCCTAAACAGGCCCTTAAACTGTCGATAAAAGTCGTGAACTTGACCCAATATGATCTCAAAAAAATCTTAAAACGGTCTTAGAATGGTTCCTTATTAGTCCGAAAATGATCACGAAATGTTCCTAAAATAGTGAGAAAAAAGTCCATAACAAGGTCCAAAATGGTTCTCAAATAGTCGAGAACTATGTTCTAGATGGTTCTGAACAGGTCCCGAAATGATTCCCACCTAATCCCTATATGGTCCTAAAATAGTCCTGAATAAGTCACGAAACAATCCCGAACAAGACCCGAAATGTTCCTAAATTAGTCTTAAACTATTCTCGAAGAGGTCCTGAAATAGCCCTGAACATCGCTAGCTTAGAGTGAAAAGTTGCTAAGTCCCATTTTAAAAATTTTTAAAGAGAAGAAAAAACGTCTTATAGTCATATTCTTCAAGTATTTCGCAAAACTTTGAATACAACAAAACTCCATAAGAAACAGAGGAATTAGTTCTTTAATAAAAGATTTCGCACTATTTTGGCCTTATCGGCCATTTTTTATTTCTCTAGCCCCTGTATCAAAATATGAGTTTTCATAAAAAGTGGGATTAGCAACTTTTCACTCTAATAGTCTATTTCCACCAAAGGCTTAAGTGCAGTTAAGACCCTAGAGAATTTCAAATAATACCAACATGGGGTGATCGGAAAGGTTTTTTTTCTTAAGTTTTGGTTTTTTCCTTTCGTTTGCTTCTACTTAATTGTTGGAATTGCCCCCTACGAGTTGTAATCTCCTGCAGTTAAGGCTTGGTGGAAATCAACTATAAGCTAGCGACATACCCATAGCACTGTGGGTTACAATATACATACATACCTACTAATTATTTTTGACTAGTTATTAAGTATTTTTTCTTCACTTTCGATACTTCTTTCAGAAGTCGTTCCATTGTACTCCTTTAATTTAAATTTCGTGTTTATTTTCTCACGTTTCCAGGAAACCCTGCAACTACGTCCTGTGGGCCGTCGAGATGCCGGTCTCTACACATGCCAAGCACAAAATTCTGTAGGCACCTCAGAGCAACTCTCCGTGCAGCTGGACGTTAAATGTAAGTTGACTCCTTAAGCAGATATATTTTTTACACATTCAAGGTTTTCTGATTTTTCATCAACGCCTCCGCGTGTTACCTTTAAAATTTTCCATTGCATCAATCACTCACTCACCAGCACATATTTTTGCCACTTTTCATTCTTCATTTCTATCAACTTGCAGATCCACCGAAAATTGTCTCAGCCGGTCCAGATCGGCTTACTACAGCGCCACTTTTCAGTCCAGCCGCATTTGAATGTGTCGCCGAAGGCAATCCAATGCCGAACTACAAATGGGTGCAAAGGTAAGTGCATCAGTGCGAACTGAGTAGGACAGGTAGTCAAATCACACACACACACACACACACAGGACACCATGGATGTATATGGTTGTAGTAATTGAGTTTGTAAAGCAGCATATACACACCGAAGCCAGCGGCTTAATCCGCTTTCTATCGGCAGCGGTTGCCAATGTTGTTATGTACTTATAATCTGCGGACCAACATCGCACCTCTCCACCTGAGATAGACAGCCAGACAATCCTTTCCTATGCCATCTCAAAGGTATTTTTCAATTTTCGCTTTCCGCTGCGTCAACTTTTAACAGCATCATGCGCACTCATCCAGTTGAGGCCAATTTCATATTTCCATTGCCTTTGGCATCACTCAATCTCAATGCCGCGTCTGACGTGCAATCCATGGCGAAGCGGCGCTAGCTAGCAACTCCAACGCCGCAAGCGACCACAAGTTGTGCTTACGAGCCCACAGTCGGCTCAGCGCATACCGACCAGACGCCTACCACTCACACACCTGCCTACGCATTGCAGTGAATTGCAAGTTTTCAATTTAAATTTGGTTCATGCCACACCGCGCCTCTCACCTCTCCTAATTTTACACGTCGATAGTTGCGCGCTGTGTCGAATACTTCATCGCTTTTTTGCTAATTTTTTCTCGGCGATTTTTGAATGCTGCGACAGCCTCAGGGTGTCTCCGCTCACAGCAGCAACACTATCCGCCTCGTTAGTTGCGGAACATTTGGCCGCTAGCAAAATCGCTTGCCAATTTGAGTTACGGTTATGCTGGGTGATTGTGAGTTATCTGCTGGCGATTTAGGCTGGTATGTACATATGCGAGCTGGTATAGTGCTTTGAGTGGTTGTGTAGTTAGTGGTTGATTTAAACAGCAAATATCAGGATGTTGGAAAAAGTCTATCTTTTTCGGAGTATTTTATTTAAAGAGACAACTTAAAAACCCTACATCAATTTTCTTTCCGTCACTTTTACTTAGTTTAGATAAGGTACTTGTTCTGTTTTTATATCTAGTTTTTATATTTAAGCTTTTAAAAAATATATCTTACGATCCTCTCAATAAAGTTAATGGTATTTTCTTGTCCTTTTATTATTTTCAAATTTCAGATCCTTATTACTAGTCAAATTAACTTTGGCATCCCACTTCTATTTCCTATTTCTATTTCCCCTCTATATCTACGTATTTCCCTCCCTATACAATTTCGCCTCTGATTGTAAACTCCTCCCATTCAAATAGTACCTTCCCTCTTAGTTATTATTCCGCAGCGACTGCCAATTTTCTCTTATTAAATATTACTCATACGCCATGTGGCCCCAATAACTGCTTAAGTGGCATACTTAACAAGAGACGCTTCCTTTAAATTCTTCATCAACACAATTAAAATGTAATTTTTCTTTCACATTCCACTTGTAAATACATATATTCTACTTATTTCACTTTAATAGCCAGCTTATCGTATGTCTCATTGCTGTGGCCTGTCAGATTAACTCAGCAATTTAAGCTGTCACTGTCGGTTATTTAACTGTAACTGGCATTTGCGGATGCAATTAAAAATTTATACACAAAAATATCTGCCTGCCTTAAGATTATATGGACTCGCATACATCCTTTTTGTATCATTTTATCTGCACACAAACATACATACATATACAACTATATTACATATACAAATGTATAGCGACATGTGCGCGCATGTAAATGCCTACTTAAGTAAATATTTGTACGAAAATGAGTGCGATTAAAAACGTTTGACATTTTAAGACAAAACAGGCATACACACACACACACACATAGATGTGCCATACGCTCGCAAATGAAGAACGTACATATATTTTATATACTCGCCAGCCACATTTCCGCAACGTGCTTCCGCTTCCTGTTGGCGGTTTTGCACGCAGACAACTTCGACTGCACTCTGCTTTCTATTTGTTTTGATTAACATGCTGTGAAATATATATATCTGCATGAATATATAATTTCACAACTTCGCCAGAATTCTCTTTATTTTTTTATCTGAGAAAATATGCCCTGTTACTTGAATTGTTTACGATTATTTGTACGTTTGTCGCCGCAAGCATCATGTTTGCCATTGTTGCGGCACGTTTTTTAATTAGCCAAGTCAGGAAGTTGGCTGGCAACACTGTACAAATAAATGTGCACGGATATGAGCCACTGATTGTCTTAATTTACAAATAGCAGAGCAAAAGCGCTTCCAAGGAAAATTGTGCAGGCAGAAATATGTATGCGTGCTCACACACGTAAAAAAGATAAGATAATTTTTAGCAGGAAGCAAATGAGATAAACGAATAGTCGCAGAATTTTAAAATAGTAGAAGCTAAGAACTTATAAAATCTTTTTATTTTGCGAGAAACTTATGAAAAGAAGCTTCTAAATCAATCTCCGTAAGTGCAGAAAATTCCGAAAAATCTCGAAAACTTCCAAAATATCCCTAAACATAAAGCAAGAGGAATCCAGAGAGGCCTTGAAAATACGAAAAAGTGCGTAGTACTCAGTAAATACTCAATAAAATATTAATTCGCAGAAGTCCCGAAAATCCCGTAAAATTTCATGAAAGTTCCAAAATATACCGAAAAATAAAGCACTAGGGATCCAAAGAAACCTCGAACAAGTAATTTTTAAGCAAAAAATATAACTGACTTCAATTCCCATACAAAAATTTAAGAGTATCGTTAATTTCCTCAAGCCAATGATCGGAACTAAACCAAATTAGTATGGGACCATCTATGAGGTGTCACCTTTCCCGGTTAAAACATTAGAGAAATCGGTTAACGTGGCCCAAAGCTATGCAGTTACATAAATAAAAAAAAAGTAAAAATATTCCTCCTCCCCTTTTTGAAGTCGGTTAAAAAGTACCGAAAATTACTAAATGTTCACTAAATACCTAATCCCAAAAAGTCCAAACTTTACAAAAAAATCTCGAAAAGTTCTGAAAGAATTCGAACAATCCCGCATATAAAAGTATTTAAAAAATCCCAAACCATAAATACCGGGAATACCGAAAGTTCTGAAAGAATTCTAAGAGATACCACTTTTTATTAATATACGAAAACCAAAACACGAAGAGTCCCGGAAGGATCTGAAAAAATCCAGGATATGTCCCGAAGAAATCCCAAACAGTCAACAAAATCACGAAAAGTAAACACCTAAAGCATGGTTCACTCAAAATCGGTACGCGTTCCAGCAATTTCTGTACATCAATTGTTGGAATGTATTAAAAAGTTGCAATGCAGATCGTTAGACAATAGATCTACCATTATGAGGTTTAAATTTCATAGTACTGGCTTTTCATTTGACAGTTTTATTCGCAAAACAAAATTAAAACAAAATTAGTAGAGATGTGCGAGCCGTGGAAAAACATAAACTTAAGATAGTTTAGTAGAGCAAGTTGACTACACAAGTCTCTAGAGCGGGTGTTCAGAAAATTTTTATTATTATCAAAGAAATTGTCTCTTATTTATTTATCCAAGCAAAATATGAAACTCTCGCTAACATGTATCTATAACGGAATGTTTTCTCTTTATTCTAACATATTAAATATTATTTTCTGAAAACCTATTAAAAAGATATAACCCATTTCATGCGTGCCGATTTTGAGTGAACGATGCTTTAGTACATCCAAGTGGCTTCTGGTATTACTCCCAATACACATAGTTGTACAACTGGGACCGTTGCCATACCAAAAAGATCTCGAGTGCCTCACTCATTTTTCAAACACTTCATGGATTTCATGGAGTCACCCGAACTGAGAAGTTGCTGCATTTTCAACTATTTCTGGTGCGTTTACATCGTTTAGAAAGCCTGTAATCAAAAGTTGTTGCCGAATTTCGCAAAAGCCAGGTCGTTCACACAATAAATGGCTTTCTGTTTCAGGTGCTGCTTCATCAAAAGACTTGATACAAAAGGCGTGGTAGAGTGCTGCTAATCATTCTGCGTGGCTCTCTAAATTTAACAAGGTATGCTTTTGCCATTTTCTCATGTCCCACTTTAACCAAATCAACTTAGCTGTGTTGCAGACAAAGAGTATCTCTTTAGGGAATAACTTCATAAGCTATCAAAATATAAGCGTAGTGTAGAGTTTTTCAGGCAGCAGAAAGTGGAGCGGAAGTACCTTTTCTTGCAAGTTCTTATGGTTTCCCGCTTCCTGTTAGGCTACAATATACTTCTACTAATACCATAAGCATAGCGAACTGCTCTCCCATAACTTCAAGGGACTTGCGGCACTTCGGAAGTGTTTCTGAATCATTTGTATCAGAATCAAGCGTCTTTATGTCAGGTAGACTATACATCTGCAGCTTATTCTATGTATCGGCAAGTTTCTTATTTCCCGACAAACCCTTTGTCCAAAATTCTCTGCTTGATATTATTGTGTGATACAATTTACTAAAAGTGATCGTTGGTGCTCAGTCATCCTTTTTTACGCGATAGGTAAAGTTCTCGGCGTTGAGTTGGACAAACTTTTGTTAAATTAATTTCCCGCTCGCTCTTGATGGTACTTTTGGGTTTGCTCCCTATTGAATCGTGCCAGATTGACTACACTATGAGAATATTTTACTATTGGTATAGCAGTTGTTTGGTACTTCTTCTTTAATACCACGGTTTCGATAACATTACAATTAGAAACAACAGCCTGCGACAACAACACCCACTTTATGTATTCTGTGAGAAAAATTAAACAAATAAAAAAATCCCCGA
>NW_023458555.1:19403180-19403970 GCF_013731165.1 Rhagoletis pomonella | reverse complement strand
ATCCCGCTAGCACGTATGCATGTGAGCAATGACTTTAATAATGACAGTCAGCATGCATATAATATATACATACATACTTATGTACAACACACAAGCATACATACATACCTAAATGTATATTCGCACCGCTAACTAATTAGTATGCAAAGCAGCAAACGGCATAAAGAAAGCGAAAAGGAAGTGTCAGCAGAGCAGAGTGGCAAGGATAGCAAACAACAACCGCAACAAAAGCAATCACATACAAAAACAACTCAAACACAAACACATATGTATAAGCTTAACTTTTCACATTTGCTTGCATTACAAGAATGCCTTGCAATAAAAAGTATTCTATTTATTTTTATACCCGAGCGCACTTGTGCACAAGGGTATTATAACTTTGTTCACATAACGGTTGTTTGTAACAGGCAAAACGAATCGAGATAGATATAGACAAATGTATACATAAATGATCAGAATGAAAGAAATCGATTAAGCGGTGACTGTCTGTCCGTCCGTCCGTCTGTCCGTCTGTGCACACGATAACTCGAGTAAAAATTGAGATATCTTAACGAAACTTGGTACGTGAGCTTCTTTTGGGCGTAGGACGGATGGTATTGAAAATGGGCGAAATCGGACAATAACCACGCCTACCTCCCATATAACGGTAATTTTCAGAAATACGAAAACAGCGATATTTTAGTAACTACTGAAGATAATTCACTCAAAATTGATATTTACAATGAGTTTCAGACGGAAAACATGAATATTATAAATTTTTGGAAAATGGGCGTAGCCACGCCCACTTATG
>NW_023458555.1:19386581-19403170 GCF_013731165.1 Rhagoletis pomonella | reverse complement strand
CCACGCCCACTTATGGTTACATGTGTATATCTTGGTAACCGCTGCACAAATTTCTTCCAAACTTGGCACAGTTGTTGGTCCTGGTACAGCATACCAAATGGCCGAAACTTTTTAAAATCGGACAATAACCACGCCCACATTCCATATAACGGTAATTTCGAGAAATACAAAATCTTCGATAAATCAGTAAATATCAAAGCTAATTTATTCAAAATTGCAACAATTCTTTACCAAGAAATACGTTTATGATAAAATTTTGGAAAATGGGCGTGGCACCGCCCACTTGTGATTACATATATGTATCTCGCTAACCGTTCTAGCAATTTGTACCAAACTCGGTATGATTATTATGCTTGCCACATAAAAGCAAACCGTTGAAAATTGTTGAAATCGGTCTTAAATTACGGCCGCTTTTCATATAACAATAAATTTCAGAAATGCTTGAAATTTCAATATGTCGAAATTTAAGGACGCTAATTTACTTAAAATGTATATACCCCGGCTTATCATGTAGCGGTAGCTTTCGGCAAGGTGGAAAACATATCTTTAATACTTGCGCCGGGTATTTAATGTTCGGCTCCGCCCGAACTTAGACTTTCTTACTTGTTTTTTCTTTTAATTTTTTTTTATGAACTCCTGCGTACGTGTAAATATGACTGAATAGAGCGAGCAACATAAACAAATACACAAGCGTGTACTCATCATACGCTTAATATTACGAGTGTGGATGTAAAAGAATCGCGTTGTGGCGTATTTGAGCGCGTGACATACCATTTCCTTCACGCTTAATTTGCCATCGCATTTGTTTTTATTTTTATTTTCTTCATATCGCAAACATATCTTGCGGTTAGTGTTGTGACATAAACACATTCACATCTTACTATACTCGTATGTTGTTGTTTTAGCTGTGGGTGTATGTATGTGCCTTCATGTATTCTTAACGAAACCATTGACAAATATGTCGCCTTCCGTTGGGAATTCTTTTGCGCCTGTTGCGACTATTTATTTATTTAAATAAAAAAATGGTTGTAAAAATAAAATAATAATTTTTTTTTAAGTACATCAACTTCATTAGTACAATACAGCAAACTTCTATTGAATAATTTTAACAAATTATGAAACATGAAGTGTGTCCCAATACGAAAAGACTATTTATTTGTTGCCAGGAGATACGTTGTCGTCAAAAGCTAGAGCATCCTCGTTTGCCTCCTTCTCTCAGCTCGAAAAGTCTGCGCTGATAGTTTTGGTGTTGAGGACGGCGGTTAGTCTGCATTCGCATTATGCTATTTATAAATGGATTGAGTCGAATTGTCTAAAATGTCCCTTGATATCGAACGCCTTGTAGAATCATTTGCCAACTCCTACTGAGCTCAAAGTTGTACTCATAGCGAATTCCAAATTTAGGTATGGGGTCTTAGAAGCAGATTATATTTATGCTGTCACCGACGGATAAAAAATCGACTTGAAGGTGGGTTGTATTGATTCACTTAGATCTTTTCCAAATTGTAGGTGCTGAGCGAATCTGATCAATGGTGGATGACACTGCTAAGGTCAAAAAGTTAGTTTATGAAGGGCTTCACTTTATCACACATAATCGTTGATGTGACCATATATGCAGTATTGATAAAGCTTACGTCATAGTTTGGCGCAAATAGGGCGATCTTGCTTCTTGTGAAGTAAGTTATGTACACTAGGATTCCAATCTACGGGCATTATTATTGTTCTCACCTCGTCATAGGCGAGTGGCCTTGTGCGTCGTCCTTGTGCATTGGTCTAAATTCTTCTTCATCAAACGCGCTAGCGGTGTAGCGATTCGAAGGCGGCTTCCACGTTCATCTCCGCAGAAGGTAGCCCTGGTATATAAATCATTCGATTAATGGCGTGAGTGACGTAGCGCAGCTATACGAAGAGATTGGGTGAAGGATTCACACTGCTCATTTTTATGCGGTTTCTAGTTCTTTGCCCACCCTGCCGTTGCTATGCGCAATCTAACATCACATATATTAGTATTTATATAATAAAACCGACCAAAAGTCAGGGTTTAACAACAGTGAGAAAAGTATCTTTTTAAAAACTTGATCCATCGCCAGTTTATTCTTTCTTTTTTCTTCATATCGATGCTCCTGTGCAATAACAACTCAAAATTAAAAAAAAAAACTTCACTACTGTTAAGTCTCCCATGTCTCTAACTCTTGTCCGATGCATGTCTAATCCTAGCTACTTACTTTAGTAATACTTATTACTTGTTTTAAATAGTAAGGATTAGCTATGGATTAGACGAGGATTAGATACATGTGACACTTAACAGTAGTAAGGGTTTTATTTTATTTTATTATTTTTTTTTTTGATTGTGTCGTTATTGCAGAGGACCATCGATATGTAAAAATAATATAAAATTAATTTGTAAGAAAACGAATGCAGAAAAGTGTGCTCTAGGGTCAAATGCTATCGTCGGAGCTGAGTACCGAGATTTAGAGAATTATATGTCCTTTAAGAATCCTCGGAAGATCCATTGAAGGACTATGAAACTCGACAATAATATTCTCCACTCCGTTTTGACGAGTACGTATGGGTTCTTGGGACATTTTACTGCATTATTTTTTTTGTATTTTACAGTTAATTACTCAATTGAACTTGGAAAAACATCAATATCTTAGCAACTGAAAATTCTGCAAACTGCGGAGAGATATTCGCAAGCAAGAGCAAATCTGAAACAAAAATTAAGGGCACATCCGGACTCACTGGTCTAAATATGTATATCCTAAAAATATGAATGACGTCGTTGCCTCTTTCTAATGCATAAATATGTATTGAAAATGATTATAAGATACTTCTTGTATTACGAGACGTAGAAATGCACTTTTTTTTTTAAAGCTATCACTTCTTCCAATAAACATTCCTTAGCGCATATGTATGTATATGCATACACATCGTACATTTGCTACTTAACGCTACCTGTTCTCCAATTAGTAGGTATTTTCAGCTACTCAAATACAGTTTTCGTAGAATTTTTGATGCGTTGCATTTATTCAAAGCTTAAGGTAATTTGCCAAATCTGCACATTTTCAAATTAAGAGTTTCCCAGGAATTTCTCATATCGTCTTACTGATGCTTTGTGTAAGTACATAGAGTGCGAATTGCTTTGTTCATTTTTCAGTTTATCTCTACGTACTTTTTCTGTATTTTTCTTTCCTTTTTAAAAATTTCCTCCTCAATTCTACCTGCGCCATGCAAAACTCTGCTACTTTCAATTGCAGCAATCTTACCGAGCGCACTTGCCTGAAGCTCATTTGTGTACTGTTCAATTGGCATTTAATTTTTGCATTGCTTGCAAAATAAAAGATAGTAGATATGTATGTATCACAAAAAGCATAATTGTGCTGCAAAAGCTAGTGAAGGGAATATGCACTTAAGTACCCAAATAGACATTACCTAGTAAAAGAAGAGGGGAACCAAATGAAAAAGCGAAGATAGTCAGATTTTAAAGAAATGAAGCATCAGTTATCAAACAAGCATATGCTTAACAATTGAGAAAAAATTTGAATAGTATACAAGACATATTTGCATCAAGCATGTGTAAAAGCAAAGCCTTTGAAATGACTTGAAAATTGTTCCGCTTCAACAGCATTGGATCCCTTTTGACTTCCAAGAGAACAATGCAATTCAAATGGATTTAGAGTTAAATAATTGCAAAGCAAACAAAGAAGCACAGGAAAATGTGCAATTATTTATGTATGTACACATGTATGTATGGGTCATTCCATCTCAAATCGACCAATTGTTGGAATCGACCATTTTTCGATTTGGATAAAACAAGAAAAACAAAATTAATTTTTTTTTTCAAAAGTTTTGCAAAATTCTACATTTCAGTATTTCCGGGATTTTGCAAGTTTTTTTTTTTTTTTATTTCTCCAAAACTATACAAGTTATAAAAATGGTTCTAGGACCGAAAATCAAAATAATCGTTAGTTTTTATGACTGACTAAAGCTTTTATGATCCACACTAATAAATTTGACACTAACGGCTATAATCAAAATCAAAAATAACGATTACGCTTGATCGGAAAAATATAAACCCATTTTAATATAAAAACCATAACTGATCCCTGGATTTTAAGAGATATAAAAAATAATATATATAAAAAAAATTTAAAAATAAAATATTTTCCGAAATTTTAAATTAAACAAATCGTAAAAGAAGAAAATTTAAAAATATCTTGGTCTCAATTTTTTTTTTTAAATACCTCCAACTGATCTTAAAAGGTGCTGAAATTTTCAAGGTACAAGGTATAGTGGTTTTGTTGGTTCTGCAAGAAGCCTGATGAGGAAATGTGGTGATTTCCGAAATAGCTATCACTTCTACCATTTTTTCAAAAATTATTGTTGCTTTTCCACAATAGTTTTTCATTAAAAACGGTCTCAAGCTCAATAAAAATTGTAGAATATAATTGTTATATGGCCATAAAATAACAAAAACATGTAATTTTTTTTTCGAAGTTCAAATTCAGATTATAAAAAACACCTTTTAGGATCAGCTGAATTTTTTAACTAAAAAAAAATATTTATAGTTTTTTTGTTCAAAGTTCAAATTCAAATCTTAAAAAGAAATCTTTAAGATAAGCTAGCGGTATTGCATGAAAAAAAATTGATTATTATTGATTATTCTGATTTGTTAGAGGCATTGTATAAAAATATGTAAACCAAAATTTATAAACATACGTTTTTCCTTTACGACTTTTTATTTCTCAAAATTCTAAATTTCTTATCAAACAATAATAATAGATTGGCGCTATTTTTAATGATTTTTTATTGCTGATGAATTTTTTGTGGAATAAAATGCGTCTTGTTTCACTAGAATTGAAAAACCCGATCTATCTGCACACTCAAAAGTTTTCCTAAGTTCTGTATAAAGTTTGAAAGTTTGACTTATGTGGTTTTAATTAAATTGTGAACCATATTTGTATAAATAAATAACAAAAAAAAAATTAACTTGAAAAGCATTGCAAATATTAAACAAAAAACACCATGCACTCACTTTTGATTGCCATTAGTGTTAAGGTAGGGACCTACAGTTCTGTGCCGACTCCGAATGGCGATTATATTTTTTTGAGAAGCTGTTTTTCATGGCAGAAATACAATTTCAATTTTCAATTATTTTTTAAATGTAATTTTTTTAATGGGACCAGAACCATTTTGTAACTATAATAGTTTTCGAAAAATTTTAAAAAAATTAACTTACATCTGGAAAATTTTGAACTTTCGAAAAAAAATTTTTTTTTTTTTTTGCTTTGGCAGAATTTTGTTATATAATTAAAGAAAAGTTTCAACGAAAATTCATCTAAATCAAAAATGTTCTATTCCAATTGTTGGCCGATTTAAGATGGATGGATGGATGGACCCATATATATTTCCAGGTATATTGCAAAAACATAAGCGTATAAGTAAGAATTTAACCACAGTTAAAGTAATGTAGGTCTTACAAGACAATGTGAGCTTTTCTTACGCGATACGGGTGGCTGGTCTTTGATGACAGCATGCATAAAGCGAAGAACGACGAATGTGTAAATTGTCGCGAATGTCGACACGAAAGCTCTAACTAAGAATGCCTGATCCAATAGATAATATACGCCGTGAGTGAATATGGCCTTTGAAATTCAAAAGATGGCATCTTAGTTGCAATCAAGTGTCATCTACGTTGGTCATTGTGAAAGCTGAGAACGATGTTGTGCTTCCTTACGCGGAATATAAGGATCTTGCTATACAAATGATTTTATTACAATATTAGAAGGCATCCCACAGCAGTCTCAGTTCAGCGTTCTGGCAGTTTTAAAGCTTCGTCTACTCCTACTAGTCCTCATTGACATCACACAGGCGTGTCCTTAGTTCGAAACGACTAGTCATTCGCCTTGTATATTACATAGAACTTTTATTTGTTTTTGTTTTCAGACTTTGGAGAGGTATTGAGGTAATCCTCTGCAAGTTTACCGTGGTCTTCATCAAAAGAATGGGGTCTTTTACTAGGCTTGATTTTAACTTTCATTGGAGCTCACAGCATAATTTGGCCAGAATTTAATGCATTCAAACCTCACTAGCTGCTTGCCGGCAATTTGAATAGTTCAGCTGCAAACTCAAATTTTAGCTAAACATATTCATACATATTTTTCAAGAACATTTTCAAATTTCAAAATAAACGCTATTTTTTCATACCCTTACCCAGTCTGCGATTTCAATCCGTGCTGCAAATTAAAGAGGCTTACGTAAATCGACTTACATATTTGCTCGTCGCCTACATAGCGAGCTGTCGCCGCATTGCTTTACAACATATGTACCACGTTGATTTGTTTTCTTTTAACCACTTAAGACTTTTCGATTTCTTTTTTACTCCTGAGCTTTAACGCACACGTGATACGCATAACCGTTTTTATACACCCTTGTTAACATTGTTACAAATCCTTCTTTGTAAATTTGCTCACAGTCAATCATATGCGATTTTTTTTTTTCAGCAGTTCCAATTTAGAAAAATCTTGCTACATAACATAATCTCTTCAACTTAGTTACAATTCTAATTTCTTACATTTCCAATACCATTTCGCAATATGACAATTTTATTTTAACATTTTTCCTCTCCTCGTTGAGCTTTGTGTGTACGTACGTGGGTATTTAAGAACAAATGCTTCAAATCATTTCGTCGCTTCGAGGTGCCATTAAGCTGTTGATTGCATTTAGCTTGATTGGCATGCGAAGTAATCTGTAGGATGATGAAATCTGCGCGCATGTAAATTTCCACTTAAAAATGACAGTAAATTACGCGCGTCAGCAGTTTAGTGATATGTGTTTGAATGAAGAGGAGACGCATGTCTACTTACAGCAGTCACTAATAAATAAAAGTACGCATCTTAATCTTATTTTCCTTGGGGTATTGTTTTTTAATGGCTTACTTCTTTAGGTAATTAATCCCTGGGTATCTTAAAAAAAAAAAAACATTATTTACGCCAAGTGAATTATAACATTTGTGGTGCTTTAGCACCCACTGGCATTTAAAAACAACAAGCGGCCCAGCACGCTGATGGGGTTATGAGGTAAAGTATTTAGGTGTAAGCCCAAATAGTAAACTTTTAAACAGGTCACTTAGAGGAATCCTGTCGAGGGTCCTTCAACTCACCGCAGACTTTCGAGAAACAAAAGTCTTTCGTAAGAATTGTGGCAAAAATCTTAAAAGACCCTTTCTATCTTTCGAAAGACTAATTGAAAGATTTGCTAACGAGGAGTTGATCTTGGCGATGATCTATTTTCCTTTCAGCAATAAGTTTTCTAAAAATTTAAAAGTTATTTAAAAAAAATAAAGCTTAAAAATTAAAGGGAAATTAAATTACAACAAAACGCAAATAAAATTTCAAAAAATTTTAACATAAGTTTCTAAAAATAAATGAAATTACAAAATAAAAATCTTCAGAAAACAAAAATCCAAAAATTAAATTTAAAAGAACTTCACTAATATAGAAAAAAATGTTTCTTTTTAAAACAAAAAAATTGAGAACTTCAAAAGGAATTAAATAAAAAAAGTAATAATAATAAAAATACATAAAATAAGTTTCTAGAATTAAATGAAATCAAAGAAATATATATTTTTTCTTTCTAAAGCAATGAAATCCAAAAATTAAAATAAAATTGAAAAGAAACAAAAACAAATTAAAAAAATAAAAAGTTAAAATAAGGTCCAAAAAATGTAATAATTAAACAAAAAATATTTTTCTTTAAAAAAAAACAAAATCTAGAATGATACCACTAAATTAAACAAAGAAAAAAATTTAATTAAGAGAGAGAGAGAAGGTTTAAAAAAACTTTCAATTTTTTTTTTTTAACAAAATCTAAAAATTAAATTGAAATTGAAAATTTAATTAAGAAAAGAAAAAGTATATTACAGTAGTTTCTAACAATTAAATGAAATTTATTTTTTCTTAAACGGTGATATTTAAAAATTAAAATTAAATTAAATAGGAACAAAAATAAAAAGCTAGAATACCTTTATAAGAACTAAATTAATTTAAAAAATATTTGTCTTTTTAAAAACAAACAAAATGTATAACTTCATACTTCAAAAGAACAAAATTTGTTTAAAAATAAAGAAAAATTAAAATAACTCAAAATTAAATAATTAAAAAATAGTCTTTTAACCGATGTCAATACTTTAATATAATAAAATAAGTAATATGAACATAAAACTTTTAACATATGTATGTATGTGGGTTCAAGCCCTGGTCAAAGCAACATCGCAAAAAATATAGAAAAAGGTTTTTTCTTAACAGCGGTCGTCCCTCGGCAGGCAATGGCAAACCTCTGAGTGTATTTCTGCCATGAAAAACAGCTTCTCATAAAAATTCAATCGCCGTTCGGAGTCGGCGTAAAACTGTAGGATCCTACGCGTTGTGTGACAACATCAAGGCGCACGCCACAAGTCGGAGGAGAAGCTCGGCCATACACTAACATATGTGTAAGCGCCAATCTATTATTATTATTATGTATGTATGTGTAAATCATTCACAAAATGTGAATCATTTCGCTTTTATTTTCTTGAATACCATTTGCTGTGTGCACTTAAAATGCTGAAGATATTGCCTTCAATAAAAAATGTTTATATTGCATTTCAGCTGCCATGCAATCAAGAATTTTTAATACTTGCAACATGGCTTGCTGTCAATCGGTGTGCACATAGGCGAAGCCATCGCTTGTTGCATGCACACTTGTCGGCAACTCGCCGAAACAGGCAGAATCAGTTATGTGACATGCAATAAAAAAATACGGTATGCAAACGTCGCCAGATATTAAGAATTAAATATTTTGTAAAAAAAGACATATATATATACATATATACCGTTGTTAGTGTAGCGCTCTTTTTGAATGTACGAGTGGGAAAAATTTGGAGCGCATGCGAGTAGGTGTTTTTTTAATATGGAGCGCCTTTGAAATTACTTTTAACTACATACTTTACTCAAACTAAAGGTATAAATATGAAAGTAGCTATATTATGTACATTAGGATGGTCCTTGAACATATCAACATCAACCCTTTGTTTTATTCTACGTACTAAATATAGACAAAATATGACAAAACTTAAAAAGAAATTTTAGGAGTCGTTACCAGGATTTGTAAAAATATATAAGTACATACATATTTTTTTAAAGGCAAAAATTCGTGCATTTATGAATATATTTCAATATGTTAAATTTATCATTTTTCGAATTTTTGAGATTTTTTTATTAACATTTTTTTAAAATCATTATTGTATGCGCTTAGAACACAATGAAGGGATGTCCAAACCAAATGTACAGGTTGATATTTTTAAGGACCATCCTAACATGCATACATCTATTTGACTTGAGCCTACAAAATCTATTCTTACTTTTATATTTATATTTTTTCCTTTCCAGAATCGCCCACGGTTCCAAATTTGTGGAACGTGGCAGTGAGCCACGTCTCGTCATCGATAATGTGACCTATGACTATCAGGGCGAATATGAATGCCGTGCAACTAATTATATAAACGGACAAGAACGGGTTGCAGTATCCGAGCCAATCTCCTTGCAAGTTGTGGGTGAGTAAATGCAGCTGCCACAATATATTCATACATTTTACTAACATGATAACTGAGTGGTGGTAGTAAGGAGTAATCCGCCTCGTTTATTGGCATCTCAGAGCTATATCTGAGTATCTCATCAGCCGACTCATTTTTTTCAATATTTCTATGTGCCGTGACCAGCATAGAGTGGCTTTGATATGATTCAGTGATGCCAACGTGCCACGACATTTCCGTACAACGCCCAATTACACTAATTTAGATCCTATTGCCTTCGAGTCTACTAGACTATCGACAAAGGTAGTAGCTTTATCGGCTGGAACCTTGCCGCTTATTAAATGACTAGCGGCTCTTTCTAAAGAGTAGACATCTACTTGGAGGACACTAAAATGGTTCAGCAGATAAAAGGACTATTTGACCTGCAGTTCCACCGAGTAGAGACCGTCTCTGAATCCTTGATCCATCTTTGAACCATCAGTGTAAATAGATATATACCCTCTGCTACTGGTAGTCCTTTATTCAATTCTTCAATTCAATTTTTTTAAATTGAGTGTACTGTGCAAATCTAATGTCATTAACAAAAAATGCCCTCGCGTATTATATTAAGATAATTTTTGAATAGCTGGCAACCCCACGCAAACAAAAAATAAAAGCCTGTTGCACATGCAGAGACCTTATCCTTTGACTTGGTACCTCAGTTTTTAGTCCAACAAACGGTGAAGATCTTATAATTTGTAAAAAGTGGCAACCCTTCTCAAAATGTAATGTACTATTGGAGATCTAAAAGCCGAGCCCTTTTATTTGACAACTCATTTCTTGTAATCCAACGAACAGTGCGGATCTATTAATTTTTTAGACAGGTGGCAACCCTATAGGAATTTAAGGTACTAAAGTTAACTAAACTACTAAAGTCATGTTTAGAAAATACTTAGTGGCAACCCTATTCAAAAAATAAGAAGCTTTTGTACATGCGAAGGGCAGGCCCTTTCATTTGGTATCTCATTTTGTAATCCAATGAACGGCGAAAATATTTTAACTTTTTAATAGGTGGCAACCCTACTAAGAAAAACAATACATGAGTGCACATGTCGAAACTAAGTATTTTCTTTTGACAGTGACGGTGCAGAACTGATGGTATATACATATGTAATTTGTTCATTAAACAAATGAGTGCAAATTAAAAAAAAATAATAATAATAATAATTTTTCAATAAGAAACTAAACATATCCTGGCCAGGATTTTTTCAGCCAACCCACTCGCGAAATAATACTTAACACGTTAAATTTCATACAAAGCAAATTTCATTCATTAAACAGAAGGTTGTGCCTTTTGTCGGATCTCCTACTAGTAAACTTAAAATAGTTTACGCTAAGTAAATACCTAGCTTACACAAATGGCAGGCTGCTACAACAAAGTGAATGCACTCAAAATCCAAAGCAGCCAACTGGTATTTCAAGTCTAATTCAAATCTTTCGTACGAGCGATTGCGAAAAAAAAAACAAAAACGTGTTGAAAGTAAGTTTGAGTATTTATTCGAAAAGTTAGAGATTATGAAAACAACCAATGCAGATAGAATCTCAAACCCAATGGTGTGTAAGTTGGACAAAACCTTTAAGGCACTTCTGCATTTGGTGTATAAGTATATTTTGGTGCTTGCATGCTTGTGACTATACTGCGTATATGAGTATAAAGTAAATGTTTTAGTCCTTCTGATAAATGGCTACATATTTACATATGTTTGAGTATACTAGCGGCATGTGACATACAGTTAGACAATACCACACCAGCTGGTGCTCCTGCTGCCTGCCACACATGTTGTACAAGCACATTTGTATATTAGATACTAAACTGCGGTCAGTTGCAAGTAACAATAACAACAGTAAAAGCAAACAAACAATCACAAGAACGCCAGCTAGGGAAAGAGAAAACTAACAAAAAAAAAAAAACAACAATACCAACATTCAACAACAAAAACAGTTGAAACATCAGTTAAACCGCAACAACTAACAAACTCAACTCCGCAGTCAAGCAAACTGAGCAGAAAATTTATCTGGTTGCAAGTTCAAATGTGCAAATGCATAGATGGTAAAAAACAAACAACAAATCGAGAGAGTGAAGCTGAAAAAAATTTTAAATGAAAAAAGTTTATCAAAGCTTTATTTGTTGTAATTGTTGTTAGAGTTGTTATTGTAGCCATCCATAGTGGCAGCAGCAACACCAGCAGTGCGCGCCACTTCTTGCTGGCATCATATTTGTTGTTTGTGGTTTTTGTAGTAGTTACTTGTTGTTGCTGTTGTTGCTGTTGTTGCAACACCAGCTCATAAATTATGTGCGTGCAGAGCGGCATACACGTTGAGGCAGTAAACTTAAATATCTTTTGCACTTTTAATTCGTTTTATTTTCCGTTTTGCTTGCTGCGCATTGGCATCTGCATGCGAGAGTGTTTTTCCTTACTCCTTTTTGCGGTCACTGACAAGTTTTTGTGGCTGCCACTCGCATTCAGCAACACATGTACATACTAGGTATGTTGCTTATACATACATACATGTATGTATGTGTATCTACATACATGTGTAAGCACAGATTTGTTGCAAGCATGTTGTAGTTGGCTTGTTTCACAGTTAGGCTTTACAGGATTTCCAGGATTTGGTTTTGTTTTTTTTTTGCATTTGTTGTTGCTCATGATTTTTTAATAACTTGACTTGCATTGTGTCACCGCTGTGTTGCATGCAACATTTATTAGAATGCCCGCAAGCAATGGCAATACCGGCTGCAAATGGAATATTTTGAATGCAATTCTTTGTTGAGTATTTGCACACTTATATGTGTATGTATGTGTATTCACATATACTACTACCATAACGTTAATGTGTGTGTTGCTGCAACAGTGAATTTTTCTTCGCTTCATTTTCTTTTGCATTAGTCGTTAAGTGAACAAGTACAAACCTACATACATACATACACACCTATGTATGTACATGTACAACTGTACTTTAAAACAAATATTTGAAGTTGGAATTATAAGCTCGTGTTAAAGTTGTACGTTGGTAACCATGTTGCAACATAAATTGCAATAGGCTTAATGTTTTATTTATTTAGCCACAGCAGCTAGTTTAATGTTGATGTTTTTTGTTTTAGTTGTTGCATTCGATATTTCGAGATTATTTAGCTTGTATGCAGGAACTAGTGAAAGTGCCTGATCTTAAAACGCCAAAATTGAATTTAGCTGTTTAAACAGGTGGCAACCCTATTATAAAACCAAACAAATTATTATAAATGTTTCATCTAAATCCATGCTGCCGTTTCTGAATGAAGATAGGATTCGCGCCGTTTTTCATTTCATCGAATTTCAAATCAACCTATACCGCAAATAAAGTCCTCTCTTCAAAAAATAACACCTTATTGAACATCTATCTACATGTCCAGTTCTTTAATTTGGCATCGAAATATCGGTTCAAAAAGAATTGCTTTCGCATATTACATATGTATATTTACATTGTTAGATGGATATTAATTTTCGAATAGTTGGCAACCCTAATCAAATGTATTTTCATGCTTATCTAATTTGTTTTAAAACTCTTTCGTTTGACGAGCATATCTTAATATTTCATTTAACTTGTTCATAATTTAAATAACTCTAACTTTGCAAACAGGTGGCAACCCCCTTTAAAAGTATTTTCAAAGCAAAATTTTTTTAAATCTCTTTCGTCTGACTTTGTGGCACATATTTAAATTACCTGGCGAATTAAGTTGAATTTGGTTTTATAAACACGTGGCAACTCTCCTTAATACAGTTCAGAAACAACCTTTTGAAACTCATTTCTATTTATACCCATCTTTTAATTATTAGTTTCGCTTATTACATAAATTAAATTCAACTTCTCCCACATACAGAAACCCTCTTCAAACACCTCACAAAAAAATCTAAATGCTCAAACCAAAATTTCTTAACACTCTTTTGTTTGTACAATCATATTTTATTATTTCATATAACTTGCGTATAAATTAACTAAATTAAACTTTTAAAACAGGTGGCAACCCTTTTTAAAACTATTTTCTAACTAAAACCTTTTTATTTCTATTTCGTTTGACATTGTGATACATATTTCAATTAAATGATGGGTTAAGTTAAATTTGATTTTTTAAATATGTGGCAACCCTCCTATATATAGTTCAGTAATAAGGCCTTTCCAACCACATTTCGATTGATATCCATCTCTTGATAAATAATTTAATTTATTGAATAATTTGAATTTCACCTTTTTAGCCTGTGGCAACCCTATTCACACACCTTAAAACTATTGTAAATATAGAAACGAAAAATGGCCTAAAACTCTTCCGTTTGACACCTATGTTTCAATATGTCATATAACTTGGGTATAATTTAATTAAACTCGACTTTTCAAAGAGGTGGTAACCCTCTTACATATGCTTTTTTATAGAAAAACAGTTTACAAAATCTCAAACGAAATTCTTATTAGGCAATTCCGTCGTCTGCACTTGTGGCAAAAGTACTCGAGTTGCAACTTCCGAAGCTATTACAATCGGCTTAAAATCTTATACGTGGTAGTTTTTAGTATGACCTCGCCTTTCTAGAGGCTCTCCCCGAAAAAATAAATAAATTGTTTCCATATAGTTTGTGTATAGCCTATGCATACTTGCATTAATATATTTACTTAATTGAAACTAAATAATTTGTTAATTATCAAATTTTTATTTTTTTATTTTAATTGCAGGTGCTCCACAAGTATTACGCCCACATCCATCAATGCACACCATCTCAGTGAAACGTGGCGAACCAGCCAGTATGTCATTGGTGGTCTGCGCAGATCCACGACCACATCGAGTCTCCTGGGAATGGGGATCATTGCGGCTGGAAGCTGGTTCAGGAATCGGTGAGTTGAATATCGGCTTTATGAAATAGTTTAATGGTTCAAATAAGCTAATTGGGTTGTGTATAGAAAAAAATTCTCAGATTTCCGAGGCTGAGCATTTAAGGGCTTTTTTTCAATTTGAAGAGAAGCTTTTCGAACAATCAAAATTTATTTATATGCAAATTAGAAATAAATTTTTATACCCGAGCGCACTTGTGCACAAGGGTATTATAACTTTGTTCACATAACGGTTGTTTGTGACAGGCAAAACGAATCGAGATAGATATAGACAAATGTATACATAAATGATCAGAATGAAAAGAGAAATCGATTAAGCGGTGACTGTCTGTCCGTCCGTCCGTCCGTCCGTCTGTCCGTCTGTGCACACGATAACTCGAGTAAAAATTGAGATATCTTAATGAAACTTGGTAAGTGAACTTCTTTTGGGCGTAGGACGGATGGTATTGAAAATGGGCGAAATCGGACAATAACCACGCCTACCTCCCATATAACGGTAATTTTCAGAAATACGAAAACAGCGATATTTTAGTAACTACTGAAGATAATTCACTCAAAATTGATATTTACAATGAGTTTCAGACGGAAAACATGAATATTATAAATTTTTGGAAAATGGGCGTAGCCACGCCCACTTATGGTTACATGTGTATATCTTGGTAACCGCTGCACCAATTTCTTCCAAACTTGGCACAGTTGTTGGCCTTAGCACTGCATATCAAATGACCGAAAATTTCTAAAATCGGACAATAGCCACGCCCACATCCCATATAACGGTAATTTCGAGAAATACAAAATCTTCGATAAATCAGTAAATATTGAAGCTAATTTATTCAAAATTGATGGTTGCAACAATTCTTTGCCAAGAAATACGCTTATGACAAAATTTTGGAAAATGGGCGTAGCGCCGCCCACTTGTGATCACATATATGTATCTCGCTAACCGTTCTACCAATTTGTACCAAGCTCGGTATGGTTATTGTGCTTGCCACATAAAAGCAAAACGTTAAAAATTATTGAAATCGGACTAAAATTACGGCTTTTCATATAACGGTAAATTTTAGAAATGCTCGAAACGTCAATATTTCGAAATTTAAGGACGCTTATTTACTTAAAATGTATACACCCCGGCTTATCATGTAGCGGTAGCTTTTGGAAAGGTGGAAAACATATATTTAATACTTGCGCCGGGTATTTAATGTTCGGCTCCGCCCGAACTTAGACTTTCTTACTTGTTAAAATGTGTCATGCTTTAAAATTTAACTGCCAAAATAACTTGGACATGCCAACATACAGATTATAAGTACTTCTAAATGGACTTTCTCTATTAGCTATTAGCAAAATATGAGACCTTTTTTGCAGCATTCAACCACAGCAATGCACCATAGAGTAGCATTGGTCTGACTATTGCTGTGTAGCACTAAACAAAATTGTTAAAACATATGTTTATTTAATGTATGTATGTACGTTTTAACACCTCTTCTTTAACTAGTCAGATATTGAGTTAACCAAAATCACGTTGAAGTTGTACTAAAATGCATTCAATCAGCAACAGCTTTCGACCATCTCTAGCTGTAATAAATCTATACACAAATCGATTGCAAAGAAATTCAAATAACATATTGACATACATATGTACAAGTATGCATGCTTGAGTACGTAAGAAGCTGATTGAATGAACATACATACCCGTATAACTTCCTTAAACAAAGAGTCCGAATCGCCTTCTCTCGGCATATAATACCCGAAAACGTTCACTGCCTGCCATAAAGTAGCAGCACACAAACGAGTACAGGAGCATACAAGCAAATTTAGTTATAAAATCCACCAGTTCAACGGCCTGGCGGGGGGGGGGTCGGCATGCCTACATAGTAATGGGTGATTTTTTTGAGGTTAGGATTTTCATGCATTAGTATTTGACAGATCACGTGGGATTTCAGACATGGTGTCAAAGAGAAAGATGCTCAGTATGCTTTGACATTTCATCATGAATAGACTTACTAACGAGCAACGCTTGCAAATCATTGAATTTTATTACCAAAATCAGTGTTCGGTTCGAAATGTGTTGAATGTGTGAAAAGTTGGCAGAAAATCCGCTTTTTTATCGACAAATTTTGTTCAG
>NW_023458555.1:19364472-19386481 GCF_013731165.1 Rhagoletis pomonella | reverse complement strand
TAGTTTGCATTCAATTTTTGTTGTTGTTGTCGGCAATGTTGTTGCCACCATTTGGAATTTATGAATGCAGCAGTGTTGTTATTATTTTCCGAATCACAATCAATATGCAGCAGCGTTCACATGAAAAGAAAGAAGAGCAAACAGAAAATGGAAATGAGAAGAAGTGATTAAAAATTTACAGTTCATAACAACGTATTGATTGCAACGCAATTGGTATTAAACTTTCAGCTGTATGCCGATAGGATTTTTATATGGTTTTTTGCTTTTGCTGAAATTCTGGAACTCATTTTCTTTTAAAATAATACACAAAGCTGTACCTATTCTTGATTAAGTCAGAGAAACAACTTTCACAACATCCATTGACTAATTGAGTTTCTCAAAATCAGCTAATGGATTAAAGCTTAAAAATTTGCAGTACTCTATGCAAATAAGCTTTTTCAGCTTTTGTTCTCAGAACTTAAAAGAACTTCTAAATGCCGGGACATTTCCTTTTTCTCGCAGAATTTTATGCTAATAGCCTTTTCCTAGAAGCTGAAATATTCTGTTATGTTCTCAGTAATTAAAAAAAAACTTCTAAATGCCGGGATCAGTGGCGGATCCAGCGGGGGCGGGAGATTTGGGGGTTAAACTGCGTGTTAGTCAGTAGCGGACCCACGGGGAGTATTTTAATGCATAAACGCCATATTATACATACATATGCGCCATATTAAAACACCTCCCGTGGGTCCGTCACTGGCTGACACGTAGTTTAACCCCCAAAACCCCCCGCTGGATCCGCCCCTGGCCGGGATATTTCCTTTTTACGCAGAATTTATGCTAATAGCCTTTTCCTAGAAGCTGCACTATTCTGTTATGTTCTCAGTAATTAAAAGAACTTAAAAATGCAGAGGCATTTTATATTACTTGTCTGAAAAAAAAATTCAAAGAATTGATGCTAAGGCTTTAGCCAGTACACATGTACGTATATGGATCAGCAGAAGGAAGGGTAGAAACCATATGGGGAAATATTAGAAAAGTTTGCACAAAAGCCACACAGTAGTTATGTGAAAATAAGCAGAAGGTACGAACGTGGCAGTTTAAAAAGTCTACTAGAAATTATGTTAGTAGAAAAGTGTGTTCACAAACGGGACCAGTTTTTGCAGATACGAGTATAGACGATTTCTGATAGAAGACAATCAGAGATACAAATGTATGTAAATTAGGGCGAGCCATGGTTTTTTTTTGACTATGCGCGTATAGCATGGCATATATGCCGAAGAAACCATGTGTCTAAAATCAATTTGGAATATGCTAAATTACATTAATAGGTTTCGAAGAAAATGTCAAAATTTTATGGTCAATGTTTTAAATAAAACATAAGCACAGAAATGGATCCTCATAACAAAAAACCCCTTTTTAGCATTTTTTCTACAAAATTGAAGTACTTCTTTACGACACTACAGCAAAATGCTAATAAACTTAGCGGAACCATTCTCACACATAGGCCAAGAATACTTAGTAGCGCCGTAATATTATATGGAGTAATTATTCTCTTCCATGCTATGAGCTTTACCTATGGTCTTATTTCCGCCTGTGAGATCTCAGCCAGGCGTCCGTAATCTTTTTCCATTCTCTTGCAACTACAAAATTGGTCCGGTGCGCCAACAACTAGTCTAATGGCATGTAAGCAAGGGCGTAGCCAGGTAGGAAAGGGGGCAGCTTCCACTCCCCTACAGCTACGAAATGAAGAACAATTTTGAAAAAATCTATAAATAAAAAATACAAAAATTCTATGCGTAATCGAATTCGTAATTATGCTCTCACATAAGGCTTGCGTTTTTCATCATTGATACAATGAAGTAAGTACAGCATTAATCATTGAATTCTGTGATGAACAGAATGGAAAACGCCAACGAGAAAAACACTTCCGCTTCCGTTAAATCTTGTTGTTCTACCCTAAAAGATGTGAACAACTTTTTTCGCGAATCACCGACTCGCAAGAATTGTGCTCCTAATAAATATATCACGTTTGTGTGAAACAAGATGCTCGAAAAAATATACAGCTATGAGGAAATTTTCAGAAAATTTTCCTGAAGTTGTGGAAGCTCAGAGAAACTTTTCTACAAGAAAGTCTGCGTATTAATTGCATGTAAATCCTGTAACAAGGCCGATATTCACGATTGCTTTAATAACCATTGTTAAACATTCAACGTTGCTGGAACCTACAGCAAACATTTTGCAAGCGAAGACAATAGAATATTGAAAATATTTTGGAGGTGGTTAAGAATGATCCCCTCGAATGCAGAAGGAGTCACTACAAAGTTGATTAACAAATCTGGTATTATTACAGTCGATCTAGGAGTAGAAATTTCTCTACCATGATTGGCAGGTAAACAAAAAAAAAAAAACAGAGGCAACGCCCATCGTTCAATGAAAATGAGTACTGGCGAACATCTGTAACAATACCGCATCTGGATTTACTAAGTACGATATGCAGAGTTGCCACCGAAACAGAAATAGAAAAATGTTAACAATTGAAGTTTTAGATCTATCTGAAGAAGAAAATGAATTTCTAACAGCGGTAAATAAGTGTATTTCTATTTTGTGTGCTTCTCCATGCACAACAGTGACTGTGTAGCGATCGTTTAGTAGACTTCGTAGAGTAGATACCTTGGTCAGAAGCACAACAGGAGAAGAGAGGCTTTCTGGACTATGCCTCATGAGCGTCCATAGAAAACTCGTTACCGAAAACCGCGATATGATTCAAGACAAAGAAATCGGAAAGTTTGCTGAAAATCCGAGACGTTTGTGTAGCGTAAAAATGATTAAATAAAAAATATATCAAAAAAATTAACAAGTATATTTCGTTTCTGAAAAATAACATAAACAATTGAGAGATTCACAACGGTGTCGTAAGTGTCGTATTGTTATATGTCGTAAACTTTAAATGCTTAAATAAATGTTTAGAGAACTTGAAACGTCAACCAACTATTTTTAAGCACTATAAAAAATCATAATATGACTTTGATGGTACTTTGCGAAGTCCCTTAATCTATCTCTTAGGCGTTTAAAGTTTACGACAAACAACGATACGACACTTACGACACCGTTGTGAATACCGCAATTGTGTCTGCAGCACTATCCAAATGTCATATATATTTTCTATAGATAAGATAAAACTTAGAAAAATTCCCCCCCCACAAATCCCGATAACATTTTTTTTATAACTTCAGAAACGACACAGGAATTTTCGTTCGTCTTCCAGACCAATGACCGGTTTAGTCAAGACCGTTCTTATCCCTTCATCGGTAGAGGGACCTTTTTAGTAGTTGTTTTTGTAATAGAACAATTAGAACGGACTGCACAATATGCTTGTCTATATACCCAATGCAGTTAGAACTATTCTCAGCTATGACGCGTTGGTCTGACCGGAAGTGGTTAAAGCCCAGTAGACAGCTCTCAAGAAAACGGTAAAGAAAAAAATTAGCATATGTCGTGTGTGTGTCCAAGGAATTTTGGCAACTGATACTTCACAGTCGGTTGCCTCATTCTTTCCTCAAGACACAAAGGAACGGGTATATACTTCTTTGCAAACCTGGGTCGCCTTGTGTTTTTTTTTTATAAAAAACTTTAGAAAACCGTAGTAGAAAGCGCAGCAAATTTCTTAAGACCTGCCGCAAGAAAATTTGACACAAGAAAAGCCTCCTACGATTTTCTCTGCAGCAATTGGTCAATCAGTAAATACTGGGTGGCCGGACTTAGTGGCTTTCGGAGAAATTAGGAAACAGACAACAGCTCAAGGAAGTCATTTGATACCCGATTGTGTGAATAGCTGCCTTGAGATAGTTTTTTTGGATAACACGGTGAAAGAAGGAAAGTTGATGGGTTGCTCGTGGCACAGCCGGGATTTTGAAATTGGGATCCAACCGAAAGTCTGTTACGTAAGGTTTCACCACTACATTACTAGGAATATTTCGGAGTGCAACATCATCGCGAAGATAAGCATACATTTATGCCCTAAAGCCTGCCCAGGTTTATTGAACTTTATGCGGTAGAAATCTATATAATCTTACTAACTTATTAGGGCAATTCACAACAGAGTTTTTTTGTACTAGGCTTGAGATTTTTTCAGATTTTATTGCTCAACGATGGATAAATTTTTTACCCTCACTGGACTAGACACATCTGACTATCTGCCATAAAAAGTCGACATTTCTAACAAAGTAACTTAACCCCAGTCGTCGTCAAAATTTACAATCAGTGGCGGATTTACAGTCTTGGCCGCCCTAGGCCTTGTAGTACTAGCTGCCCTTTTCTAAACGTAGGTTATTTAGGTACTACATATGATTTTAATTTTTTGCGCAAATATATTGTCGATAAAATAACAGCAATCGCTATATTGCTTACTGCTAATATTTGTCTTTTTATCTCTTGTCGGTGAACAATAGCCAATATGGACCAAGAGCTCATGACCAAAACACTGGGACGTAAAATAATGAAAAACTCGGAATTGGGTCGGGCACATCTTGTTACCATCAGTGTATTTCTTTATCATATTTGCCGCCCCTAGTGCCTTGCCGCCCTAGGACCAGGCCTACCGGACCTTAGGGCAAATCCGCCACTGTGTACAATAGCGTCTGTGCCGTCCAATCCACACGTAGATTTAGCGCTCGCAGCAATGACATTTAGCAATAAAGTGGTAGCCTGAATTTGGCGTCAACAGAAAGCCCACTGCATTGTGGTCAAAATGGAGAAGATAACGTCAGAAAGGCTGTCACTAGGTGGTGAAATGACAAGAATCGGAATGTAATGCTTTGGCCAAAGATGAGTTGCGCAAATGTGCAAACACGGTTGTGTATTCCCAATTGAAAATATGAAAATAGTCATACTCGTATATACATATGTACTCGTATATTAGGGCGCATCATTCGCAATTCACATTAAAAAAAAAAATAAAAAAAATCGGTAATTTTTTTTTACATTGGAACTTTAAAAATTTTTATATTTTAAGACTTTTTTTCGGAAAAATATTGAGATTTATGGCAAACGAACCAATATGACCGTTTATATATATATTTTTTTATAATTAAAATGTGTTTTAAAAAATGTTTTTTCTAAAAACGGACTGACTGACCGAACGAGATTTTTGGAGGTATTTCCAAATCGGTCTAGCTCACGTAAGTCTCAATATGTATTTCTTCGAAATATTTTCGCCCAAGTAATAAATTATAACAAATTTTATGATTCCGGTGGAAAAACTGCAACTTTTTTTTTGGTGCTGCACCCTAATGTACTTTATACATATGTATATACATATGTACTCTTGCGAAAATAGCCGCTGGCATGTGGATCTATAATTTCCACACTGTTTGTGGTAGTGCCATTTTGCTTGTTAGCAAAATGTTGCTGCTATTGATTTTGCGCCAATGTTGTTGACAGCCGATGCTTAGTTGTGCTAGTTGTTGCATAAAGCAGAACGCTACGTATGCTGTGCTGCTGCATGCAATGCATGCGGATATGCACGAAATCACCGTCAAAGGCTTTCAATTTCGATTTGTGGCAATAGCAAAGCTAACACATGCGAATACCCTCGTAAAATTGCCACATAGGCCAGCAGCAGTTGGGATGACGTAGCAGAAGGGCGTGTTTTTAGTATGTATATATCTAAGGAAAATGTGCAATAAAACCGAAAATCCGTGCTTTATGCAATCAATGCGCCAAAAAAGGGAAACAAGCTAACATTCATGTCATGAAGGCCAGCTGTAAGTTGCAAAGCAGACCAAACAAAGACAAAGAAAAGTTTGCGTTCGGAAGGAGTACGGCGAGATGCGTAAAGCGTGGCACAGCATAGTACAGTGAAATCAGTCGTCAGCGTCGAAAGTTGAGAAGGTCGTTAATACCAAAGCACTTATAAGGTGTGTGTGTGTGTGTGTGTGTGTGTGTGTGTGTGTGCGAAAAGTGCAATCACACTCACAAAAACAAGCACAATCCCACTGCCAACGCCAAGTCACGAATTACCCCTACTCATGCACGGCCGTCATGGCGTATGTGTGTTCTGTGCGCAAAGAAATGATTGCATTTGTGTGCCCACCAATGCTTGCTTGCCTGCACTTCATCTTCTAGCCATAGCTGCACACATAATCGATCGCTGACACAGAAAATAAATATGCCAAAAACCACCAACTAGCGTAACAGCTGGGCAAGCTTCGCAACCTTCTACTATGCAGGCATGCCGACCCCCCGTCAGGCCGTTGAACTGGTTGATTTTATAACTACATTTGCTTGTATGCTCCTGTACTCGTTTGTTTGCTGCTACTTTATGGCAGGCAGTGAACGTTTTCGGGAATTATGTGCTGAGAGAAGGCGAATCAGACTCTTTATTTAAGGAAGTTATACGGGTATGCATGTTCATTCAATCAGCTTCTTACGTACTCAAGCATGCACACTTGCACATATGTATGTCAATATGTTATTTGAATTTCTTTGCAATCGATTTGTGTATATATTTATTACAGCTAGAGATGGTCGAAGGCTGTTGCTGATTGAATGCATTTTATTTAGTACAACTTCAACGTGATTTTGGTTAACATAATATCTGACTAGTTAAAAAAGAGGTGGCATGTACAAGTTATTGACACTTAAATTTTAAAGTATGACACAATTTAAAAATTAATTTCTAATTTGCATATAAATCAATTTTGATTGCTCGAAAGGCTTCTCTGTGACTTCAAATTGAAAAAAAGCCCTTCCGTCGGAAGCCTCGGAAATCTGAGATTTTTTTTTGTACACAACCCAATTAGCTTGTTTGAATCATTAAACTATTTCATAAAGCCCATATTCAACTCACCAATTCCTGAACCAGCTTCCAGCCGCAATGATCCCCATTCCCAGGAGACTCGATGTGGTCGTGGATCTGCGCAGACTACCAATGACATACTGGCTGGTTCGCCACGTTTCACTGAGATGGTGTGCATTGATGGATGTGGGCGTAATACTTGTGGAGCACCTGCAATTAAAATAAAAAAATAAAAATTTGATAATTAACAAATTATTTAGTTTCAATTAAGTAAATATATTAATGCAAGTATGCATAGGCTATACAAAAACTATATAGAAAAAATTTTTTTTTTTTTTTTTCGGCGAGAGCCTCTAGAAAGGCGGGGTCATACTAAAAACTACCACGTATAAGATTTTAAGCCGATTCTAATAGCTTCGGAAGTTGCAACTCGAGTACTTTTGCCACAAGTGCAGACGACGGAATTGCTTAATAAGAATTTCGTTTGAGATTTTGTAAACTGTTTTTTCTATAAAAAAGCATGTGTAAGAGGGTTGCCACTTCTTTGAAAAGTCGAGTTTAATTAAATTATACCCAAGTTATATGAAATATTGAAATATAGGTGTCAAACGAAACAGTTTTAGAGCATTTTTCGTTTCTATATTTACAATAGTTTTAAGGTGTGTGAAGAGGGTTGCCACAGGCTAAAAAGGTGAAATTCAAATTATTCAATAAATTAAATTATTTATCAAGAGATGGATATCAATCGAAATGTGGTTGGAAAGGCTTTATTACTGAACTATATTTAGGAGGGTTGCCACATATTTAAAAAATCAAATTTAACTTAACCCATCATTTAATTGAAATATGTATCACAATGTCAGAAGAAATAGAAATAAAAAGGTTTTAGTTAGAAAATAGTTTTAAAAAGGGTTGCCACCTGTTTTAAAAGTTTAATTTAGTTAACTTATACGCAAGTTATATGAAATAATAAAATATGATTGTACAACGAAAGAGTGTTAAGAAATTTTAGTTTGCGCGTCTAGATTTTTTTTTGTGAGGAATTTGAAGAGGGTTGCCGTATGTTGGAAAAATTAAATTAAATTTATGTAATAAGCGAAGAGATTTAAAAAAAATTTGCTTTGAAAATAGTTTGAAAGAGGGTTGCCACCCTTTTTGCAAAGTTAAAGTTATTTAAATTATAAACAAGTTAAATGAAATATTAAGATATGCTTGTCAAACGAAAGTTTTAAAACCGCCTACATAAGCATAAAAATATTTTTGATTAGGGTTGCCAACTGTTCGAAAATTAATATCTATCTAACAATGTAAATATACATACACTCGCCAGAATATGTATCCGTTGTGTTTTTTTTTTAATATTTGCAATGTTTTTCGTAATAAATTTTTTTCACATAACAAAGTGCAAGTTTTAAGTCGCTATAATCTACCGTTGAGTTTTGAGAGTTTTTTTACTGAAACAATTCGGCATTTTCCTCCATACAAAATAAAACTATCACGCATCCGTTATATGGAAAAAATGAGCAACATCAGCAAAAAAAAAAGGTTAAAAGTTGAAATTTTTGGTGAAAATTTGTTGAATTTTCCTAAATTTTGTAAACACTTTGTATCATTAATTTATATGCCATTTGACGCAGAAGGAACTATGTTTCTATTAAAAATTAACGAAAAAAAAAATATTCCGAAAAACATTGTAATTATTAAAAAAAAACACTGTACGGAAACATATTCTGATGAGTGTATGTATATAATATGCGAAAGCACTTTTTTTGAAACGATATTTCGATGCCAAATAAAAGAACTGGACATGTAGATAGATGTTCAATTTTGAAGAGAGGACTTTATTTGCGGTATAGGTTGATTTGAAATTTGACGCAATTAAAAACGGCGCGAGACCTATCTTCATTCAGAAACGGCAGCATGGATTTACATGAAACATTTAAAATAATTTCTTAAGTTTTATAATAGGGTTGCCACCTGTTTAAACAGCTAAAGTCAATTTTGGCGTTTTAAGACCAGGCGCTTTCACTAGTTCCTGCATACAAGCTAAATAATCTCGGAATATCGAATGCAACAACTAAAACAAAAACATCAACGTTGAACTTGCTGCTATGGCTAAATGAATAAATAAAACATTAAGACTACTGCGAATTATGTTGCAACATGGTTACTAACGTACAACTTTAACACGAGCTTATATTTCCAACTTCAAATATTTGTTTTAAAGTACAGTTGTATACATACATACATATATAGGTGTGTATGTATGTATGTAGGTTTGTACTTGTTCACTTAACAACTAATGTTTGCAAAAGAAAATGATGCGAAGAAGAATTCACTGTTGCAGCAACACACACAAACGTTATGGTAGTAGCATATGTGAACACACATACATCCGCATGTAAGTGTGCAAATACTCAACAAAGAATTGCATTCAAAATATTCCATTTGCAGACGGTATTGCCATTGCTTGCGGGCATTCTAATAAATGTTGCATGCAACACAACGGTGACACAATGCAAGTCAAGTTATTAAAAAATCATGAGCAACAACAAATGCAAAAAAAAAACAAAACAAAATCCTGGAAATCCTGTAAAGCCTAACTGTGAAACAAGCCAACTACAACATGCTTGCAACAAATCTGTGCTTACACATGTATGTATATACACATACATACATGTATGTATGTATAAGCAACATACCTAGTATGTACATGTGTGGCAGCCACAAAAACTTGTCAGTGACCGCAAAAAGGAGTAAGGAAAAACACACTCGCAATGCGCATCAAGCAAAACGGAAAATAAAACGAATTAAAAGTGCAAAAGATATTTAAATTTACTGCCTCAACGTGTATGCCGCTCTGCACGCACATAATTTATGAGCTGGTGTTGCAACAACAGCAACAACAGCAACAACAAGTAACTACTACAAAAACCACAAACAACAAATATTATGCCAGCAAGCAGAGGCGCGCACTGCTGGTGTTGCTGCTGCCACTATGGATGGCTACAATAACAACTCTAACAACAATTACAACAAATAAAGCTTTGATAAACTTTTTTCATTAAAAATTTTTTTCAGCTTCACTCTCTCAATTGTTGTTGTTTGTTTTTTACCATCTATGCATTTCCACATTTGAAAAGTGCAACCAGATAAATTTTCTGCTCAGTTTGCTTGACTGCGGAGTTGAGTTTGTTAGTTGCTGCGGTTTAACTGATGTTTCAACTGTTTTTGTTGTTGATTTTTGTTGTTCTTATTTTTTTTTTTTTTTTTTTGGTTTTCTCTTTCCCTAGCTGGCGTTCTTGTGATTGTTTGTTTGCTTTTACTGTTGTTATTGTTACTTGCAACTGACCGCAGTTTAGTATCTAATATACATATGTGCTTGTACAACATGTGTGGCAGGCAGCAGGAGCAGCAGCTGGTGTGGTATTGTCTAACTGTATGTCACATGCCGCTAGTATACTCAAACATATCAGAAGGACTAAAGCATTTACTTTATACTCATATAGTATAGTCACAAGACATGCAAGCACCAAAATACACTTATACACCAAATGCAGAAGTGCTTTAAAGGTTTTATCCAACTTACACACCATTTGGTTTGAGATTCTATCTGCATTGGTTGTTTTCATAATCACTAACTTTTCGAATAAATACTCAAACATACTTTTAACACGTTTTGATATTTTTTTTCGCAATCGCTCGTACGAAAGATTTGAATTAGACTTGAAATACCAGTTGGCTGCTTTGGATTTTGAGTGCATTCATTTTGTTGTAGCATACTGCCATTTGTGTAAGCTAGGTATTTACTTAGCGTAAACTATTTTAAGTTTACTAGTAGGAGATCCGACAAAGGCACGACCTTCTGTTTAATGAATGAAATTTGCTTTGTATGAAATTTAACGTGTTAAGAATTATTTCGCGAGTGGGTTGGCTGAAAAAATCCTGGCCAGGATATGTTTAGTTTCTTATTCAAAAATTATTATTACTATTATTATTTTTTTTTAATTTGCACTCATTTGTTTAATGAACAAATTACATATGTATATACCATCAGTTCTGCACCGTCACTGTCAAAAGAAAAGACTTACTTCGACATGTGCAATCATGTATTATTTTTCTGAGTATGGTTGCCACCTATTAAAAAGTTAAAAGATTTTCGCCGTTCGCTGGATTACAAAATGAGATACCAAATGAAAGGGCCTGCCCTTCGCATGTACAAAAGCTTTCATTTTTTGAATAGGGTTGCCACATATTTAAAAATTACTATCTTCTATACATAGTATAATGGAAAGTCGAGATATTTTGACCACGCTAATCTCAAAAACTACTGATGAATTTATACGAGATTTTCCAAGTAAAATCTGTATCGATAACGATATTTTATCTTTAGTATCTTAAATTCCTATAGGGTTGCCACCTGTCTAAAAAATTATTATATCCGCACTATTCGTTGGATTACAAGAAATGAGTTGTCAAATAAAAGGGTTCGGGTTCAAAAGTACATTGGTTTTTGGGTAGGGTTGCCACTTTTTAAGAATTACAAGATCTTCACCGTTTTTTGGACTAGAAACTGAGTTACCAAGTGAAAGGATATGGTCTCTGCATACGCAATAAGTTTTTATTTTTTGTTTGAGTGAGGTTGCCACCTATTTAAAAATTATCTTAATATAATACGCGAGGGCATTTTTTGTTAATGACATTCGATTTGCACAGTACATTCAATTTAAAAAAAAAATGCGGTGTCAAAGGAAAAGGCTTGACCTTCCGATTTGCAGTAAAGTTTTATTTTTCGCAAAGGGTTGCAATCTGTGGGAAAAATTTAAAATGTTCGTTAGATTACAAGAAATTAGGTGTCAAATAAAAGGGCTTTGCCTCCAGATGCGCAATTATATATTATTTTTTAGTAGGGTTACAACCTAGTTAGTTGTCAATCGCATCTTGTTTAATATCTACACATACAGCGCGTGGCGAAGCCTCGCCCATACGAGGCCAGCTAGTATTCAAATAAATACGAATTTTTCAACTAATGAGGTGTATCCTTGTTTTCGTACGAATCGAAAATTTAAAATTTTTGTATAGAAAATTAGATGAGAAAATTTCATGATCTTCTAATATATAAAAATCTCGTGCCACGGTATTCGAGGTCAAACTCCTCCTAAAGGGCTTAACCGCTCTTTATAAAATTTTTTGTGTGTAGATGGGAGGTATGAGAATCGGATGTAAAGTATATTTCATACCGCTAGGTGCAGGGGGTGTGGCACCTATCGGGGACCAGAGAAGAATTGAAAAAAAGGACTACCAGTAGCAGAGGGGATATATATATATATTTACACTGATGGTTCAAAGATGGATCAAGGATTCAGAGAAGGTCTCTACTCGGTGGAACTGCAGGTCAAATAGTCCTTTTATCTGCTGAACCATTTTAGTGTCCTCCAAGTAGATGTCTACGCTTTAAAGAGAGCCGCTAGTCCTTTACCAAGCAGCTAGGTTCCAGACGATAAAGCTACTACCTTTGTCGATAGTCTAGTAGACTTGAAAGCAATAGGATCTAAAATAGTGTAATTGGGTGTTGTACGGAAATGTCGTGGCACGTTGGCATCACTGAATCATATCAAAGCCACTCTATGCTGGTCTTCGCACATAGAAATATTGAAGGAAATGAGTCGGCTGATGAGATACTCAGATAGAGCTCTGAGATGCCAATAAACGAGGCGGATTACTCCTTACTACCACCACTCAGTTATAATGTTAGTAAAATGTATACATCAATTGTGGCCATTAGTAATGACTTGAGTAAAGCGAGTTCTCAAAATTACTATGTCCGCGGCTGTATTTACTCACCCACAACTTGCAAGGAGATTGGCTCGGATACTGCAACCCGTTCTTGTCCGTTTATGTAATTAGTTGCACGGCATTCATATTCGCCCTGATAGTCATAGGTCACATTATCGATGACGAGACGTGGCTCACTGCCACGTTCCACAAACTTGGAACCGTGGGCGATTCTGGAAAGGAAAAAATACAAATATAAGAGTAAGAATAGTTTTTGTAGGCTCAAGTCAAATAGATGTATGCATATTAGGATGGTTGTTAAAATATCAACTCCTAAATTTTGGGTTGGACGTGTGTGGTTGGATTGTGTTCTACGTGCAAAAAAAAATTAGTGGTCGGTACATGGTTTTGAGAAAATTAAAAAAAAAATCGCAAAAATTTGACAAAAGCTTAAATTGAAAAAAGATAAATTTAACCTCTTGAAACATATTCATAAACTCATTGAATTACAGCTGAACCACATTTTAATGAATTCTTGTGTTTAAAAAAATATATACTTATATATTTTTACAAATCCTGGTAACGACTCCTAAAATTTCTTTTTAAGTTTTGTCATATTTAGTACGTAGAATAAAACAAAGGGTTGATGTTGACATGTTCAAGGACCATCCTAATGTACATAATATAGCTACTTTCATATTTATACCTTTAGTTTGAGTAAAGTATGTAGTTAAAAGTAATTTCAAAGGCGCTCCATATTAAAAAAACCTACTCGCATGCGGTCCAAATTTTTCCCACTCAACACATTCAAAAAGAGCGCTACACTAACAACGGTATATATGTATATATATATGTCTTTTTTACAAAATATTTAATTCTTAATATCTGGCGACATTTGCATACCGTATTTTTTTATTGCATGTCACATAACAGATTCTGCCTGTTTCGGCGAGTTGCCGACAAGTGTGCAACAAGCGATGGCTTCGCCTATGTGCACACCGATTGACAGCAAGCCATATTGCAAGTATTAAAAATTCTTGATTGCATGGCAGCTGAAATGCAATATAAAAATTTTTTATTGAATACAATTTCCTCAGCATTTTAAGTGCACACAGCAAATGGTATTCAAGAAAATAAAAGCGAAATGATTCACATTTTGTGAATGATTTACACATACATACATACTAATGTATGTATGAATTAAATGTTAAGATTTTTATGTTCATATTACTTATTTTATTATATTAAAGTACTGACATCGGTCAAAATACTATTTTTTAATTATTTGATTTTGAGTTATTTTAATTTTTAATTTTTTTAATAAAAGTTTGTTCTTTTGAAGTATGAAGTTTTACAATTTGGTTTGTTTTTAAAGATACAAATACTTTTCAAATTAATTTAGTTCTTATAAACGTATTTTTAGCTTTTTATTTTTGTTCCTTTTTAATTTAATTTAAATTTTTAACTTTCACCGTTTAAGAAAAATTTAATTTCATTTAATTGTTAGAAACTACTGTAATATACTTTTTCTTTTCTTAATTAAATTTTCAATTTCAATTTAATTTTTAGATTTTGTAAAAAAAAAATTTTGAAAGTTTTTTAAGCCTTCTCTCAAACTTGATTAAAGTTTGTCTTAGTTTAGTTTAGTGTTTTCATTCTAGATTTTGTTCTTTTTTAAGAAAAATATTTTTTGTTTAATTATAATTATTCAATTTTTTTGGACCTTATTTTAACGTTTTTTTAATTTTGTTTTTGTTTCTTTTCAATTTTATTTTGATTTTTAGATTTTGTTGCTTTAGAAAGAAAAAAATATATTTCTTTGATTTCATTTAATTTATGTATTATTATTATTATTTTTTTATTGAATTCCTTGTGAAGTTTTATTTTTTTTTTTGTTTTAAAAAGAAAATTTTTTTTCTATATTAGTTTAAGTTAAGAACAAAATATATATTTTTTTTTTTTAACTTAATCCTTTTAAATTTATTTTTTGGACTATTGTTTTCAGAAGATATTTATTTAATTTCATTTACTTTTTGGAAACTTATTTTATAATTTTTTGAAATTTTATTTATTGTTTTTTTTTTTGTAATTTACTTTTCTTTTAATTTTTAAGCTTTATTTTTTTAAAAGAATTTTTTAATTTTTAGAACGCATATTGCTAAAAGACAAAATAATCATCGCCAAGATCTCCTTGTTAGCAAATCTTTCAATTAGTCTTTCGAAAGATAGAAAAGGCCTTTCAAGATTTTTGTCACAACTGAGGACTGTCTTACGAAAGACTTTTGTGTCTCGAAAGTCTGCGGTGAGTTGAAAGACAGTTGCCAGACCTGCCTTGTAAAATAACACGATTCTTCTAAGTGAGCTGTTTACATTGTCTGTGACGCAACGCTAGATTTCCATAAAAGTTTACTATCTAGGCTTACACCTAAACACTTTACCTCATAACCCCAGCTGCGTGCTGGGCCGCATGCTGTTTCTTTTTAAATGCCAGTGGGTGCCAAAGCACCACAAATGTTATAATTCACTTGGCATAAATATTTTTTTTTTTAAGATACCGAGGGATTTATTACCTAAAGAAGTAAGCCAAAAACAATACCCCAAGGAAAATAAGATTAAGATGCGTACTTTTATTTATTAGTGACTGCTGTAAGTAAATATGCGTCCCCTCTTCATTCAAACACATATCACTAAACTGCTGACGCGCGTAATTTACTGTCATTTTTAAGTGGAAATTTACATGCGCGCAGATTTCATTATCCTACAGATTACTTCGCATGACAATCAAGCTAAATGCAATCAACAGCTTAATGGCACCTCGAAGCGACGAAATGATTTGAAACATTTGTTCTTAAATACCCACGTACGTACACACAAAGCTCAACGAGGAGAGGAAAAATCTTAAAATAAAATTGTCATGTTGTGAAATGGTATTGGAAATGTAAGAAATTAGAATTGTAACTAAGTTGAAGAGATTATGTAGCAAGATTTTTCTAAATTGGAACTACTGAAAAAAAAAATCGCATATGATTGACTGTGAGCAAATTTACAAAGAAGGATTTGTAACAATGTTAACAAGGGTGTATAAAAACAGTTATGCGTATAACGTGTGCTCAAAAGCTCAGGAGTAAAAAAAATCGAAAAGCCTTAAATGGTTAAAGAAAAGAACTCAACATGGTGCATATGTATGTACATAAATATGTTTTAATGCGATGCGGCGACAGCTCGCTATGTAGGCGACGAGCAAATATGTAAGTAAGATTTACGTAAGACTCTTTAATTTGCAGCACGGATTGAAGTGGAAGATTGGGTAAGGGTATGAAAAAATAGCGTTTATTTTGAAATTTGAAAAGGTTCTTGAAAAATATGTATGTATAGGTTTACCTAAGATTTGAGTTTGCAGCTGAACTATTCAAATTGCCGGCGAGCAGCTAGTGAGGTATGCATGTACAAACTTTTGACCAAAATATGCTGTGAGCTCCAGTGAAAATTAAAATCAAGTCAAGTAAAAGACCCCATTCTTTTGATGAAGACCTTACAAAGAACTTACAAAGGATTACCTCAATATCCTCACCAACGTCTGAAAACAAAAACAAATAAAAGTTCTAAGTAATATACAGGGCGTATGACTAGTCGTTTCGAACTAAGGATAAGCCTGTGTGATGTCAATGAGGACTAGTAGGAAAAGACGAAACTTCAGACCTGACAGAACGCTGAACTGAGACTGCTATGAGATGCCTTCTGATATTGTAACCAAACCATTTGCATAGTAAAATCCTTATATTCCGTGTAAGGGAGCACAACATCGTCCTCAGTAAGTAGCTTTCACAATGACCAACCTAGATGACACTTGATTGCAACTAAGACGCCATCTTTTGAATTTCAAAGGCCATATTCACTCACGGCGTATATTATCTATTGGATCAGGCATTCTTAGACAGAGCTTTCGTGTCGACATTCGCGACAATTTACACTTTCGTCGTTCTTCGCTTTATGCCATGCTGTCATCAAAGACCAGCCACCCGTATCGCGTAAGAAAAGCTCATATTGTCTTGTAAGACCCACATTACTTTAACTGTGGTTAAACTCTTACTTATACGCTTATGTTTTCGCAATATACCTGGATATATATATATGGGTCCATCCATCCATCCATCTTAAATCGACCAACAATTGGAATAGAACATTTTTGATTTAGATGAATTATCGTTGAAACTTTTCTTTAATTATATAACAAAATTCTGCCAAAGCAAAAAAAAAAAATTTTTTTTTCGAAAGTTCAAAATTTTCCAGATGTAAGTTAATTTTTTTAATATTTTGTCGAAAACTATTATAGTTACAAAAATGGTTCTGGTCCCATTAAAAAAATTATATTTAAAAAATAATTGAAAATTGAAATTGTATTTCTGCCATGAAAAACAGTTTCTCAAAAAAATTTAATCGCCATTCGGAGTCGGCATAGAAGTGTAGGTCCCTACCTTAACACTAATGGCAATCAAAAGTGAGTGCATGGTGTTTTTTGTTTAATATTTGCAATGTTTTTCAAGTTAATTTTTTTTTTGTTATTTATTTATACAAATATGGTTCACAATTTAATTAAAACCACATAAGTCAAACTTTCAAACTTTATACAGAACTTAGGAAAATTCGATTTTCCGTCTAAACTTTGACCTTTTTGATCTGAATTTTTAGAAAACTTTTGAGTGTGCAGATAGATCGGGTTTTTCAATTCTAGTGAAACAAGATCAGGTTTTAAGCCGCTAAAAAATCGTATTGATTTGTAATGAATTTCTTTTCCAACGCATTTTATTCCACAAAAAATTCATCAGCAATAAAAAATCATTAAAAATAGCGCCAATCTATTATTATTGTTTGATAAGAAATTCAGAATTTTGAGAAATAAAAAGTCGTAAAGGAAAAACGTATATTTGTAAATTTTGGTTTACATATTTTTATACAATGCCTCTAACAAATCAGAATAATCAATAATAATCAATTTTTTTCATGCAATACCGCTAGCTTATCTTAAAGGTTTCTTTTTAAGTTTTGAATTTGAACTTTGAACAAAAAAACTATAAATATTTTTTTTTAGTTAAAAAATTCATCTGATCCTAAAAGGTTTTTTTTTTATAATTTGAATTTGAACTTCGAAAAAAAAAAAAATTACATGTTTTTGTTATTTCATGGCCATATAACAATTATATTCAACAATTTTTATTGAGCTTGAGACCGTTTTTAATGAAAAACTATTGTGGAAAAGCAACAATAATTTTTCAAAAAATGGTAGAAGTGATAGCTATTTCGGAAATCACCACATTTCCTCATCAGACTTCTTGCAGAACAAACAAAACCACTATACCTTGTACCTTGAAAATTTCAGCACCTTTTAAGATCAGTTGGAGGTATTTAAAAAAAAAATTGAGACCAAGATATTTTTAAGTTTTCTGCTTTTACGATTTGTTTAATTTAAAATTTCGGAAAATATTTTATTTTTAAATTTTTTTATATATATTATTTTTTATATCTCTTAAAATCCAGGGATCAGTTATGGTTTTTATATTAAAATGGGTTTATATTTTTCCGATCAAGCGTAATCGTTATTTTTGATTTTGATTATAGCCATTAGTGTCAAATTTATTAGTGTGGATCATAAAAGCTTTAGTCAGTCATAAAAACTAACGATTATTTTGATTTTCGGTCCTAGAACCATTTTTGTAACTTGTATAGTTTTGGAGAAATTAAAAAAAAAAAAAAACTTGCAAAATCCCGGCAATACTGAAATGTAGAATTTTGCAGAACTTTTGAAAAAAAAATTAATTTTGTTTTTCTTGTTTTATCCAAATCGAAAAATGGTCGATTCCAACAATTGGTCGATTTGAGATGGAATGACCCATACATACATGTGTACATACATAAATAATTGCACATTTTCCTGTACTTCTTTGTTTGCTTTGCAATTATTTAAAGCTTAATCTAATACCATTTGAATTGCACAGTTCTGTTGGAAATCAAAATGCTGTTGAAGCGGAACAATTTTCAAGTCATTGCAAAGGCTTTGCCTTTACACATGCTTGATGCAAATTTGTCTTGTATACTATTTAAATTTTTTCTCAATTGTTGTTGTTGCTTCATTTCTTTAAAATCTGACTATCTTCGCTTTTTCATTTGGTTCCACTCCTCTTTTACTAGATAATGTCTACTTGGGTACTTAAGTGCATATTCCCTTCTCTAGCTTTTGCAGCACAATTATGCTTTTTGTGATACATACATATCTACTATCTTTTATTTTGCAAGCAATGCAAAAATTAAATGCCAATTGAACAGTGCACAAATGAGCTTCAGGCAAGTGCGCTCGGTAAGATTGCTGCAATGGAAAGTAGCAGAGTTTTGCATGGCGCAGGTAGAATTGAGGAGGAAATTTTTAAAAAGGAAAGAAAAATACAGAAAAAGTATGCGGAGATAAGCTGAAAAATGAACAAAGCAATTCGCACTCTATGTACTTACACAAAGCATCAGAAAGAAGATATGAGAAATTCCTGGGAAACTCTTAATTTGAAAATGTGCAGATTTGGCAAATTACCTTAAGCTTTGAATAAATGCAACGCATCAAAAATTCTACGAAAACGGTATTTGAGTAGCTGAAAATACCTACTAATTGGAGAACAGGTAGCGTTAAGCAGCAAATGTACGATGTGTATACATATACACACATATGCGCTAAGGAATGTTTATTGGAAGTAGTGATAGATTTAAGAAAATGTGCATTTCTACGTCTCGTAAAACAAGATACTTATGTGCATATATAACAAAAATAAAATGCAAATCTCATTGAAGGTGCTAGCATATCGTTCTTGCATAACCAAAGCCCTAGAAAGTGGTTGAAGATTTAAAACGTGTCTTTAGATGTTGACAGAAAAAGTAATATTAATAAGCCAAAATCCGCACTGCTCCGCTCTCACAATCACCTACAGCATTCTCAGTTACGAGCAGCTTCTGTAAGTATCTTATAATCATTTTCAATAAATATTTATGCATTAGAAAGAGGCAACGACGTCATTCATATTTTGAGGATATACATATTTAGACCAGTGAGTCCGGATGCGCCCTTAGTTTTTGTTTAAGATTTGACGTACTCGTCGAAGCGGAGTGGAGAGAATATTATTGTCCAGTTTCATAGTCCTTCAATGGATCTTCCGAGGACTCATTAAGGACAATTTTGTAAATCTTGGTACTTAGCTCCGACGAAAGCACTTGACCCTAGAGGACACTTTTCGGCATTCGTTTTCTTATGAGTTAATTTTATATTATTTTTAAATATCAGTGGTCCTCTGCAATAACGACAAAATTAAAAAAAAATAGAACCCTTACTGTTAAGTGTCACATGTCTCTAATCCTCGTCTAATCCTTACTATTTAAAACAAGTAATAAGTATTACTAAAGTAAGTAGCTAGGATTAGACATGCATCGGACAAGGGTTAGAGACATGGGAGACTTAACAGTAGTCAAGTTTTTTTTTTTTTTAATGTTGAGCTGTGCCGATATTGCAGAGGACCATCGATATGAAGAAAAAAGAAAGTATAAACCGGCGATGGATCGAGTTTTTTAACAGGTACTTTCTCACAGTTGTTAAACCCAGACTTTTGGTCGGTTTTATTATATAAATACTAATATATGTGATGTTAGATTGCGCATTGCAACGGCAGGGTGGGCAAAGAACTAGAAACTCCATAGCAACCGCATATAAATGAGCAGTGTGAATCCTTCACCCAATCTCTTCGTATCGCTGCGCTACGCCACCCACTCCAGAAATAAGGCGGCAATCAATGGAATGATTTCTAGAACAGGCCTAGCTTCTGAAGAGATGAACGTGGAATCCGCTTTCGAATCGCTACACCGCTAGCGTATTTGATGAAGAAGAACTCAGACCAATGTACAAGGACGACGCATACGTCTAATAAACTAAGACGAGGTGAGGAGAACAATAGTAACGTTAATTAGATGCCCGAAGATTGGAATCTTAGTATTCTTAGTCTATTTGCGCCAAACTATGACATAAGCTTTATCAATATTGCATATATGGTCACATCAACGATTATGTGTGATAAAGTGAAGCCCTTCATAAACTTACTTTTTGACCTTAGCAGTGTCATCCACCATTGATCAGATTTGCTCAGTACCTACTACTTGGAAAAGATCTAAGTGAATCAATACAACCCACCTTCAAGTCGATTTTTTATCCGTCGGTGACAGCATAAATATAATCTGCTTCTAAGACGCCATACCTAAATTTGGAATTTGCTATGAGTACAACGTTGAGCTCAGTAGGAGTTGGCAAATACTTGTACAAGGCGTTCGATATCAAGGGACATTTTAGACAATTCGACTCAATCTTCTGTAATATTTTGAATCTGATAGTACGAAGTATAATACAGTACGCGCACATGAATCGACCGAAACCATTTATAAATAGCATAATGCGAATGCAGACTAACCGGCGCGCCGTCCTCAACATCAAAACTATCAGCGCAGACTTTTCGAGCTTAGAGAAGGAGGCAAACGAGGATGGCCTAGCTGTGGACGAGAGCAAGGCAACGTATCTCCTGGCAACAAATAAATAGTCTTTTCGTATTGGGACACACTTCATGTTTCATAAGTTGTTAAAATTATTCAATAGAAGTTCGCTGTATTGTACTAATGAAGTTGATGTACTTAAAAAAATTATTATATTATTTTTACAACCATTTTTTTATTTAAAAAAATAAATAGTCGCAACAGGCACAAAAGAATTCCCGACGGAAGGCGACATATTTGTCAATGGTTTCGTTAAGAATACATGAAGGCACATACATACACCCACAGCTAAAACATTAATATACGAATATAATAAGATGTGAATGTGTTTTTGTTACAACACTAACCGCAAGATATGTTTGTGATATGAAGAAAATAAAAATAAAAATAAAAACAAATGCGATGGCAAATTAAGCGTGAAGGAAATGGTATGTCATGCGCTCAAATACGCCACAACGCGATTCTTTTACATCCATACTCGTAATATTAAGCGTATGATGAGTACACGCTTGTGTATTTGTTTATGTTGCTCGCTCTATTCAGTCATATTTACACGTACGCAGGAGTTCATAAAAAAAAAAAATAAAAAAAAAAAAAAAAAAAAACCTTTTTTTTGCAAGGCATTCTAGTAATGCAAGCAAATGTGAAAAGTGAAGCTCATATATATGTGTTTGTGTTTGAGTTGTTTTTGTAAAAAAATACTTTAGGTATGTGATTGCTTTTGTTGCTGTGGTGGTTTGCTATCCTTGCCACTCTGCTCTGCTGACACTTCCTTTTCGCTTTCTTTATGCCGTTTGCTGCTTTGCATACTAATTAGTTAGCGGTGCGAATATACATTTACGTATGTATGTATGTATGCTTGTGTGTTGTATATAAGTATGTATGTATATA
>NW_023458555.1:19317675-19364462 GCF_013731165.1 Rhagoletis pomonella | reverse complement strand
TTTTTTTTGTTTAATTTTTCTCACACAATACATAGTGTGGGTGTTGTTGTCGCAGGCTGTTGTTTCTAATTGTAATATTATCGCAAAAGAAACCAATTTCAACTTATCTACGTAAGCATGGTATTAATAATTTTTAGCAAAAAAAAAACCGACTTCAACTCTCATATAAAAAAAAATATATATATATATATCTCATGATCGGATCTTAACCAGATTAGTATGGGACCACCTCTGAGACACTACCTTTTCGATGCAAAAAGAATTATCGAAATCGGTTCACGGGGTCCAAACTTATGGGGTAAAAAAAAAAAAAAAAAAAAAAAAAAAAAAAATATTCCGATGAACTGATAACCTCCTCCTTTTTTGGAAGTCGGTTAAAAATGAAGTAACAAACAAGTGCTATACCAATAGTAAATTGTATCACACAAAAATATCAAGCAGAGAATTTTGAACAAAGGGTTTCTCGGGAAATGAGAATAAATACTAGTGCGTCCAAGCTAGATAACAGAGTAGGCGGAGGAGTATACTCTGATAAACTCTGGTAGACGGCGTAGTTTACCTCCTAAGATCACTGTAGCGTCCTTCGGGCCAAATTTACGGATACATAGAATAAGCTGCAGATACATAGTCCGCCTGACACAAAGACACTTGATTCCGATACAAACGATTCAGAAACACTTCCGAAGTGCCGCAAGTCCCTTAAAGTTATGGGAGAGCTATGCTTCTGGTATTAGTAGAAGTATATTGTAGCCTAACAGGAAGCGAGAAACCATAAGAACTTGCAAGAAAGGGTACTTCCGCTCCACTGTCTGCTGCCTGAAAGACTCTACACTACGCTTATATTTTGATAGCTCATGAAGTTATGCCCTAAAGAGATACTCTTTGTCTGCAACACAGCCAAGTTGATTTGGTTAAAGTGGGACATGAGAAAATGGCAAAAGCATACCTTGTTAAATTTAGAGAGCCACGCAGAATGATTAACAGCACTCTGCCACGCCTTTTGTATCAAGTCGTTTGATGAAGCAGAACCTGAAACCGAAAGCCATTTATTGTGTGAACGACCTGGCTTTTGCGAAATTCGGCATCAACTTTTGATTACAGGCTTTCTAAACGATGTAAACGCACCAGAAAAAGTTGAAAATGCAGCAACTGTTAAGTTTGGGTGACTCCATGAAATCCACGAAGTGTTTGAAAAATGAGTGAGGCATTCGAGATCTTTTTGGTATCGCAACGGTCCCAGTTGTACAACTATGTGTATTGGGAGTAATACCAGAAGCCACTTGGATGTACTAAAGCATCGTTCACTCAAAATCGGCACGCATGAAATGGGTTATATCTCTTTAATAGGTTTTCAGAAAATAATATTTAATATGTAAGAATAAAGAGAAAACATTCCGTTAAAGATACATGCTAGCGAGAGTTTCATATTTTGCTTGGATAAATAAATAAGAGACAATTTCTTTGATAATAATAAAAAAAATTTCTGAACACCCGTTCTAGAGACTTGTGTAGTCAACTTGCTCTACTAAACTATCTTTAGTTTATGTTTTTCCACGGCTCGCACATCTCTACTAATTTTGTTTTAAATAAATACCATGTATTTTTCGATTTGACTTAAATAGGTCATATTCGAAAATTGATAACTTGCCGAACTTAATTCACATCATTGGCTTCAAACCGATTTAAAGTTACCTGTGAATAATTAGTTTTCATAAATCCCACCAACACTTTACAAAAAGGTCCAAAGTAAATGATATATTGAAATAACACTTTGTGCAAGCGCTCCTTCCAGCATATTTCTGGGGTCATATGACCCATTGTGAAGTCTGATCGAGTTTTAATGAGACTGCCTCGATTCAACATTGGGGTAATGTAAACGGGTGCGGTTTTTGTTATAAAATAAAATTTATTTAATCTAACAGAATTTTATATATTATAACTCGATAAGGTTTAAGTCTTGCCATAGCTTGCATTCGCTGAACTGTGGATAACTGTTTTCCAATTCTCTCACACGATCTTCTTCTGATAAGCCGTTTTTTTTCCTAATTCAGGTAAAGAGCCTTATCCTTAAGCTGGTGCGAAATGATGTCTTTTAATGATTAGCTCACCCCGTTAGTTTAAGCAGAAGGAATCTGTTCATTGATTTTTGGAGGATAATTATAAGTGTTTGGTATATTTAATTTTCATTTGATTTTTGATGTCGAAAATGGCGTGTTTTTCAACGAATTTGTTCAACATTATTTTTTCAGCAGCAACTTCCAACGCGAATAAAACTGTCAAATAAAAAGCCGGTACTATGAAATTCAAACCTCATAATGGTAGATCTATTGTCTAACGATCGGCATTACAACTTTTTAATACATTCCAACAATTGCTGCACAGAAATTGCTGGAACGCGTACCGATTTTGAGTGAACGATACTTTAGGTGTTTACTTTTCGTGATTTTGTTCACTGTTTGGGATTTCTTCGGGACATATCCTGGATTTTTTCAGATCGTTCCGGGACTCTTCGTGTTTTGGTTTTCGTATATTAATAAAAAGTGGTATCTCTTAGGATTCTTTGAGAACTTTCGGTATTCCCGGTGTTTATGGTTTGGGATTTTTTAAATACTTTTATATGCGGGATTGTTCGAATTCTTTCAGAACTTTTCGAGATTTTTTTTGTAAAGTTTGGAGTTTTTGGGATTAGGTATTTAGTGAACATTTAGTAATTTTCGGTACTTTTTAACCGACTTCAAAAAAGGGAGGATCAATATTTTTACTTTTTTTTTATTTATGTAACTGCATAGCTTTGGGCCACGTTAACCGATTTCTCTAATGTTTTAAAGGGAAAGGTGACACCTCATAGGTGGTCCCATACTAATTTGGTTTAGTTCCGATCATTGAATTGAGGCAATTAACGATACTCTTAAATTTTTGTATGGGAATTGAAGTCAGTAATATTTTTTGCTTAAAAATTATTTGTTCGAGGTTTCTTTGGATCCCTAGTGCTTTATTTTTTGGTATATTTTGGAACTTTCATGAAATTTTACGGGATTTTCGGTACTTCTGCGAGTTAATATTTTATTGAGTATTTACTGAGTACTACGTACTTTTTCGTATTTTCAAGGCTTCTCTGGATTCTTCTTGCTTTATGTTTAGGGATATTTTGGAATTTTTGGAGATTTTTCGGAATTTTCTGCACTTTCGGAGATTGATTAGAAGCTTCTTTTCATAAGTTTCTCGCAAAATGAAAAGATTTTATAAGTTCTTAGCTTCTACTATTTTAAAATTCTGCGACTATTCGTTTATCTCATTTGCTTCCTGCTACAAATTATCTTATCTTTTTTACGTGTGTGAGCACGCATACATATTTCTGCCTGCACAATTTTCCTTGGAAGCGGTTTTGCTCTGCTATTTGTAAATTACAACAATCAGTGGCTCATATCCGTGCACATTTATTTGTACAGTGTTGCCAGCGAACTTCCTGACTTGGCTAATTAAAAAACGTGCCGCAACAATGGCAAACATGATGCTTGCGGCGACAAACGTACAAATAATCGTAAACAATTGAAGTAACAGGCCATATTTTCTCAGATAAAAAAATAAAGACAATTCTGGCGAAGTTGTAAAATTATATATTTATGCAGATATATATATTTCACAGCATGTTAATCAAAACAAATAGAAAGCAGAGTGCAGTCGAAGTTGTCTGCGTGCAAAACCGCCAACAGGAAGCGGAAGCACGTTGCGGAAATGTGGCTGGCGAGTATATAAAATATATGTACGTTCTTCATTTGCGTGCGTATGGCACATCTATGTATGTGTGTGTGTGAGTATGCCTGTTTTGCCTTAAAATGTCAAACGTTTTTAATCGCACTCATTTTCGTACAAATATTTACTTAAGTAGGCATTTACATGCGCGCACATGTCGCTATACATTTGTATATGTAATATAGTTGTATATGTATGTATGCATGCAGATAAAATGATACAAAAAGGATGTATGTATGCGAGTCCATATAATCTTAAGGAAGATAGATATTTTTGTGTATAAATTTTTAATTGCATCCGCAAATGCCAGTTACAGTTAAATAACCGACAGTGACAGCTTAAATTGCTGAGTTAATCTGACAGGCCACAGCAATGAGACATACGACAAAGCTGGCTATTAAAGTGAAATAAGTAGAATATATGTATTTACAAGTGGAATGTGATAGAAAAATTACATTTTAATTGTGTTGATGAAGAATTTAAAGGAAGCGTCTCTTGTTAAGTATGCCACTTAAGCAGATATTTGGGCCACATGGCGTATGAGTAATATTTAATAAGAGAAAATTGGCAGTCGCTGCGGAATAATAACTAAGAGGGAAGGCACTATTTGGATGGGAGGAGTTTGCAATGAGAGGCGAAATTGTATAGGGGGGGAAATACGTAGAGATAGAGGGGAAATAGAAATAGGAAATTGAAGTGGGATGTCAAAGTTAATTTGACTAGTAATAAGGATCTGAAATTTGAAAATAATAGAAGGACAAGAAAATACCATTAACTTTATTGAGAGGATCGTAAGATTTGTTTTTTAAAAGCTTAAATATAAAAACTAGATATAAAAACAGAACAAGTACCTTATCTAAACTAAGTAAAAGTGACGGAAAGAAAATTGATGTAGGGTTTTTAAATTGCCTCTTTAAATAAAATACTCCTAAAAGGATAGACTATTTCCAACATCCTGATATTTGCTATTTAAATCAACCACTAACTGCACACACAACCACTCAAAGCACTATACCAGCTCGCATATGTACATACCAGCCTAAATCGCCAGCAGATAACTCACAATCACCCAGCATAACCGTAACTCAAATTGGCAAGCGATTTTGCTAGCCGCCAAATGTGCCGCAACTAACGAGGCGGATAGTGTTGCTGCTGTGAGCGGAGACACCCTGAGGCTGTCGCAGCATTCAAACAGCACGAAAAATCGCCGAGAAAAAATTAGCAAAAAAGCGATGAAGTATTCGACACAGCTCGCAACTATCGACGTGTAAAATTAGGAGAGGTGGGAGGCGCGGTGTGGCTTGAACCAAATTTAAATTGAAAACTTGCAATTCACTGCAATGCGTAGACAGGTGTGTGAGTGGTAGGCGTCGGGCCGGTATGCGCTGAGCCGACTGTGGGCTCGTAAGCACAACTTGTGGTCGCTTGCGGCGTTGGAGTTGCTAGCTAGCACCGTTTCGCCATGGATTGCACGTCAGACGCGGCATTGAGATTGAGTGATGCCAAAGGCAATGGAAATATGAAATTGGCCTCAACTGGATGAGTGCGCATGATGCTGTTAAAAGTTGACGCAGCGGAAAGCGAAAATTGAAAAATACCTTTGAGATGGCATAGGAAAGGATTGTCTGTCTGGCTGTCTATCTCAGGTGGAGAGGTGCGATGTTGGTCCGCAGATTATAAGTACATAACAACATTGGCAACCGCTGCCGATAGAAAGCGGATTAAGCCGCTAGCTTCGGTGTGTATATGCTGCTTTACAAACTCAATTACTACAACCATATACATCCATGGTGTCCTGTGTGTGTGTGTGTGTGTGTGATTTGACTACCTCTCCTACTCAGTTCGCCCTGATGCACTTACCTTTGCACCCATTTGTAGTTCGGCATTGGATTGCCTTCGGCGACACATTCAAATGCGGCTGGACTGAAAAGTGGCGCTGTAGTAAGCCGATCTGGACCGGCTGAGACAATTTTCGGTGGATCTGCAAGTTGATAGAAATGCAGAATGAAAAGTGGCAAAAATATGTGCTGGTAAGTGAGTGATTGATGCAATGGAAAAATCAGACAACCTTGAATGTTTAAAATATATCTGCTTAAGGAGTCAACTTACATTTAACGTCCAACTGCACGGAGAGTTGCTCTGAGGTGCCTACAGAATTTTGTGCTTGGCATGTGTAGAGACCGGCATCCCGACGGCCCACAGGACGTAGTTGCAGGGTTTCCTGGAAATGTGAGAAAAAAACAAATTTAAAATTAAAGGAGTTTAATGGAACAACTACTGAAAGAAGTATCGAAAGTGAATAAAGAATACTTAAAAACTAGTCAAGAACAAATCGTGGGTATATATATTGTAACCATCAGTGCTATGGGTATGTCCCTAGCTTAGAGTGAAAAGTTGCTCATTCCACTTTTTATGAAAACTCATAGTTTGATGCAGGGACTTGAGAAATTGAAAATGGCCGATAAGGCCAAAATAGTGCGAAACCTTTTTATAAAGCACAAATCCCTCTGATTCCTGTGGAGTTTTTCATTTCTTTAAACAGGCAAAATGTTGTATTCAAAATTTTGCGAAATACTTTAAGAAAATGACTATAAGAAGTTTTTCTTTCTCTTGTATAATTTTTAAAATGGGACTTGGCAACTTTTCACTCTAAGCTACCGATTTTTGTTTATGTGTAAACATCTTAGTTCTCGGTATGCATAAAATTTGCATCAACCCAGCAGAAAATGTTTAACTGCTTCTTGTCTAACCTAGCAGAAAATCCGCAATTGCTTCTCGTGCGCACAAATGAAAATTTCTGGAGTAGTTCAGGGCTATTTGAAGACCACTTCGGAAATAGGGACTAGGTGGGGTTCATTTCGGGACCTGTTCAGGGCCATCTAGGACATAGTTCACTCGCCTTGAATCGCCTAGGAGTTCACAATAGAGGGACGCTGTTTTGGGTGCCTGGACATGAAGAGCTGTCTACCTCGCAAAAAGTGGAGCTCGTGGTCTTGAGCCTTCCTGCGGTACAGCCAGGGCTTACACTGCATAACTATTTACGACTTAGGAAAAACATCAGAGTGCTGCCCACTGGCCGAAGTGAAAGGGAATGAGATAGTCAAAGAAATTGGTATTCCTTCCACACGAAGCTCTGAATGACTCCTTGAACTTAGTCGGGAGGGTCTTAGAACTCTCTACAGGCTACCTGTTACTGCAAGTTATGGTACCATTTAAATAAATGGGCCTTTCTGTAGAGGCGGACTGTAGGTTTTGTGGGAATGCTGACATATCATGTATTGCAGAGTGATACACTTAGGGAATATTCTTCGCATTGAACCAAACTTCTTTAGCCCTATGTTATTCGACGCCCTTAATGCGAAACCGAGATCTGTTAGCCCTCATCACGTCAGGTTTGAGGTCATTTAAAGGTCGTATAGAGAATAATTCATTGATTAAGCTTGAAAATTCCTATATGTAGGGTTTTAGACCCGCTGAAACCGAATTCAAGGTCCCTTAACCTCCGTAACATCAGGTTCGAAGTTATTTGAGGGTCAAATAGGATAAAAAAATGTATTCAACAAAAATAAAAATTCATAACCATAGGTTGTTTTTGTCACTGAATCCGAATATGGGGGTCCCTTGATTCTTCAAAGTCATCTAGAGGTCATGCCAAGGTGATCTCAAGGTCAAATTCAGAAGAATTGTATTAAATTTTCAGGTTTATTCAATGAATTTTTCCCCACTTGATCTTCAACCTGACGTGACCTGAAACAAAATTTGGAATGGGCTTAAATTCTTAAATAGCCTAAGGTTGGAGTGTTTACAATGAGGGTTTAGCACAATACTTAGATCTTTTTAGGTCGCAGCGCGAGTGTACCCGGCGTAATAATAATAATAATATCCATGCTAAATCATAAAAAGTTGCACAAGATGAAGACCAATAGAATCCGCTATCTACTTTTGATTCAAATCAAACATCAAACGCAACCTCGATGGGGGCCATTTAAGTAAATCATAAAATAAAATATCTCCAAAAATTTATGTTTTTGTCCACCTTCATCTGCTGGGCACACTTTTTTTGTTTCTCTTTTAACCAATTTTCCTTAGCAATGTGCCACTAAAATCATAACAAAATTTCTCCCTTGTCAATTGGAACATAAGCTATCTGGTAGATTTTCCATGGTATGTATGTACCTACACTGCAGCCCCAACTATTTAGCTTTTATTGCAAGCTATTTCATGCTTTTGTTTTATTTAAAGTTGTACTCACCTGCAAACTGGCAATTTCCGAGCGTCCGGCGCGTCGCCAAACGATGCTTGCCGGTGGATTGGCATCGGCGACGCAACGCAGGATAAGCGCATCCTTATCCTCCTCCAAGTCGATTTCCGGTGAGCCAATTAGACGGATCGTTGGCGCATCTGGAGAAAAGATAGACAGACGAGGGGGATAGGTAAGAATACATTTTGATAGGAGTATACAGCAACAACAATAAAAAACTATATAATAACAAAAACAATGCCACAGCATAGCGGAAGCATTACAATTGTAGCAATAACAGTAAAAGTTGGCGCAACAGCAAGCAAAACAACAAAAGAAATAAACCATAAATTGAATATTCAAAGAAAATACAAAACAAAATAACAAAAAAAGAAAGCGAAAAGTGTAGACAAAATGCGGCGTAGACACGAAAATGTATGTATGTCCACAGACGGAAAATAAATGTTGACTATACCACATGGCGGTGAGGGTGAGCGAAAGCGCGGAAATGTGAAAATTCGCAGTTAATTTAATTGATTTTCGCTGTGGCCGCGGCGGTGGCTGTACTGTTGGCGGCGTTCGTGTTGGCGGTATTGAAATCAAAACAAGGTAAACACAGAGCTTTCAAAAACGTACGAGTAGAAGGTACTACTGCAAGGTAGGTATGTATATGGAAACTGATGGAATTTGGCTTTTTGGCTGACTGCCAAATTGAAATATTGGCAGCCTAGCATAGTCAAATAGTCGACTGACTGGCTAGCCGGCGAACAACCTGGCTCTTGGCAAACAAATATATTAAAGTTGTTTGTGGAAAAAGGTGCAACATAAAAGTACAAATGTGTTAACGCTACGCACACACACACACACACACACACACATGCATCATACAGCATTTTATATGTTTGCAAATGTATTTGTTATAATTATACTTGGGGCAGTGTTCGGTAAGCTTTTGCTGATTTGTGGCTTACTACGTGGCTTAGAGTGACTGATGTGGTTGGTAAGCGGTCAGCGTAGTCGAAAATGAGTTGTGTAGGCTTGCATGCTTTAGTGTAACCATATTTAGAGCGCACAAAAATGTTAGGCGTAGCGAATAGAACAGTGAAACGAAAAATTAATTTAATTGAATTTCTACGAAAACAAAAGCGTCACACAAAATAAATAAAAGTCGGTCGTATTTAAGTTGTGGCATTTACGCGAATTATTGTAAATTGAAATGTATTGCATTGATTTGCGGTTAGGAAATGTAATTAATTTGACAAACCAATGACACAAATCAACTAAATAAAAGAGCAATAAAATAAATAAAAAATAAAACAAGGAAAAATTGCGGAAGAGGAAGTTAAATAATTGAAAAAGAATCCTGTAAAATGAAATAAAGGTGCAACCAAAACGGTGATTTTCATTAAAGTTTATAGCAGAACATTAGAGCGTACCACCTTATAAGCAAACAAAAAAAGTTCGCGGCACATTCTTGAGTCTAAAGTAAATTTTGCAGGGTAATTTTGAGAAATTTTTTCACCGACTTCAAAAATGGGGGAGGTTATCAATTTGTCGATATATTTTTTTTTTTATTTTAAGAATGCTACCTCACAGCTTTGCACCACGACAACCGATTTCCATAATTCTTTTCTTAAAGCAAAGAGGTGGTGCCATACTAATTTGGTTTAGATCCGATTAGTTGATCATGAAAAAACTAACGGTACTCTGTAATTTTTATATGAAAATTGAAGTCGGTTTTGTTTTTTGTTTAAAAATGACTTGCTTTGTTTTTTGAGGCTGAACTTAGGTTTCGCCTTTTTAAAACTTTTCTGTGATACAACTATCGGATATAATTTTTTTTTTTAAATAGTTCTCCTGGAATAAGCGACATAATTCCTTACCAAAAGTTTAATGATTTTAGTCAGCTTTACAGCTTTTTTGACATAAGCACTTTTGCATGTTTTAAATGGAGATGTACGCATATCATTTTGCTCGTGCTGCTCCAAATGTCGCAATGGCCAAATGAGCAAAGAATTTTTTTTTTTAAATTTAATTTTCCTTTAATTTTTAGATGTTATTTTTTTTTCAGAAGAAAAAAAAAATATATTTTTCAATTTCATTGTATTTTTAGAAACTTATTAACCTACTTAAAAAAAAAAAACAATTTTTCGATAATACTTTTTTCTTATCGAAGAGGTGGTTCTTCAAAAGTTACCCAATCATTGCATAATTAAAAATCTAACGGTATTCCAAAATTTTTATAGAACGAGCATTGCAATCGGTTGTTTTTTGCTAAAAAATACTTTTTTTATGATTTTTTTAAGTTTAAAGTTTTTTCTTTTTAATTTAATTTCTAGATGTTAATGTTAAAAAAGATTATTTTTTTTAAATTTAATTTCTGGAACATATGTAAATTTTCTTTTTTTTTAGTTTGATATTTATTCCATTTTTTGCAATTTTTAGAAACTCATGTTTTTATTTTTTCGTTTTAATTGTTTTTAAATTTATTAAAATTAAATAAATTTTTTTTCTTAAATTTTTGTGATTTTATAGTTTCAAAGAGAACACTCTTTTTTTAATTTCATATAATACTTAGAAAGTTAATTTATTTATTTTTTCTTATTTTTTTTTTTTAATAAAATTTTCTTTAAGATTTCAGTTTTTGTTGTTTTTAAATAGTATTTTTTTAAATTAAATTTTAAGAAAACTTATTGCTGAAATACAAGCTGAATACATATCTTTCAATTAGTCTTTTGAGAGGCAGAAAAGAGCTTTCGGGATAGTTGTCAGAATTGTCCAATTAATTTAATCTAAGTTTCGTACATAGTGGCCCGTAGTCATAGGGAAGTTGAAAAAAGGATTGAACGATTGAACCTTGAGCGATTGCAAACCATATTTGTTTTAATAAAAATAAAAATTTTTTCTATATTGCAGAGTTGATTTTTTCTCTTCATATGGATAGCTCTGTTCTCTCTCTTATCTTAACAAAAATCTGTTTCTAAGATGTATATGATTGATTCTAAACTTAAAACTTTATTTCAACAGGAATGAGTTTAAACGTATGACTATGACTATGTGCCAGTGAGTTTAACAATGCGCATTTTCAGATTTCGTAAAATTGTAAAAGACAGTAGTTAGTACACATAACATTAAAATAAATTTTAACACCAAATAAAAAAAAAAAAAATATATATATATCCTGTGTGCTTCGTGTTTGTCATTAAATCCCTCTCAAACGTTCACAGTTTTTCATACGATTATAGGAGTATTCACATTTGCTTAAAGTATTTATGTATGTATGTACTTACATTTAACATCCATACGCGCCTCCACCGGCACCGATTTTGCCGTATAGGACTCATGAAAGGCCAAGCAACGTAAAATATCACCATGACGTTCACGCATAGCTGTCACCTGCACTACAGATGTTGCCGACCAGGTGCGAGGATTATCCGCTTCAGTGTTGTTGATTTGCGGATGAATGGGTTGAATCTCTTGGTCACCTTAAATACAAAAAAGGTAGTAATTAAAAAAAAAAAAACTATTAACGTTAATAAGTAACAGTAAAAAAAGAGAGGTGAGTGTGTTAAAAAATATATAAATCTGTATGTATCCGCACGTCTGTCATGAATAGTTGCGGTTAAATAAATAATTAATTAAAGTAAGCAGATAATTATGCGGGTGTTAAGGCGATAAGATAAAAAAAGGAGAAAAAGGTCCTATGAACACAAAAAAGGAAAAAAAAACAGAAATGTCATAAAAAACTGCTACGAAAGCATAATTGTGTGAGTAAATGTAAATGGTAAAGTATATGTATGTATGTATGCAGTTATGTAAGGATTAAACAAGAGCGGCATGAACATTATTGCTATAGTGGGAAATGTTACATAGTGAGCGTAGTATCTACATATGTACATATAGGACTGATAGCGGCTGGTTGATGGGCATTTGCTGAAGGATTATATTTACTTTACGTATATACATATGCAGTGCAAAAAGTAAATGAAATGGCATATAGGTCAACTTGCAGCTTAGTGGAAAATTAGTGAATTTGCGTGAGTTGATGGCTGCCACAACTTAATAATGAAGATAACAAAAAACTACCGTTATCATTATAACAAAAATGGGACTGCTTAGTGTATGATGGGAAATACTCGTAAACAGTGTTGGTAAAAATAATAGAAACACATAATCAATTCAAATAACGTTCTACGCTGAGTGAAATAACGCATAACAAAAATGAATATTTTTTATTTTGTTATCGTTTAAAAATTTTCATATTTAAAAATATTTAATGAGGCATACTCTTGTTTTCGTATCGAAAATTTGAAATTTTTGTATAGAAAATGATAGTAACATTTTATGATTTTCGATTCGTACGACAAAAAGAATGCGCCTCAATACTTTCATACCAAAATTTAGCGTTTTTGAGTATATATACGTGTAAGTGCCCTGCAGGAAACGGAGCTAGTTTATAGCTACTTATAACTACCGAGCAGTCTACTAGTTCTACCTTTTTAATTATTGCCCGGGTTAGGATTTTAAGGCATTTGCATATTCTCTCTGCCTAGTCGTATCTGTAAACAAATTTAATAATCACACGTTTCATGTCCTCCTTGATTAAAAATGAAAATTTTTATTTTGCCTTTTTTACCTATATTGCCTTTTCTGCATGTTTTGCATTTTTAATATTTATCTATTCGTAGAAGTACGATGTATTGCACCAACCGTTTGACTACAAAACAATTGTCTTCCCAATTTTTTTTTTTATTTTGTACCAACAGCCCGCATGTACAAATCTGTACAAAAGTATCAATCGTGTGACACTGAATTTAAATGTGGAATTTTTACGAAAGTTTTTGATTATTGCAAAAAGTTTTAAACCTGGATTTACACGGGTTGTGTTAAAGAATTAACTATTTTTTTTTTTTAAAATAACCAAATTTAAATAACAACAAAAATAATATGTTAAAACTTAGCAAAAAGTGGTGCGGCTATAATTTATTGACCGCTATATGTATTTTCTTATATACTTAATTAGACATACATATATTTACATTGTACTAAAGGTATGTATATAACAAAATTTAAAAATAACTGCCTTTTTTGTCTTTTTTGAAAGCGCATTTGGCCTTTTTTCAAGTTTTTAGTGCCTTAAGATCCCAACCCTGGTTATTACTTATCTCCTTCGGCCGTAACTAGCTACTTTTGAAGGGCGATGGCCGCAAAAAGGTGGGAACTGCTTTCCTAATTACTTTTGGACATAAAATATAAATGAAAATGATTTTTTAAATTCTTTTGCATTTTCGTTTATTTACTTTATTTAACATTACATATTTGTTTATTTTTTTAAGTGTTCTTTTGTAGGGCGTCCCCTACTTGAATTCCACCAGACATAACATTAAAATGGTAATATAAATATTCGACCCTGAATTCAAGAAAGCATGCGCGAAGTCTAGAAAAAAATTTATTCTATGTAAGTTTTGTATGAGGATATTTAAATAGAAGCTTGTTTAGAGAAAACAAACTGCCGGTAATGTCTGCATGACACCTGCCCGACTTTACAACTCACTTGAAGTTAGTTTTGTCGTAGCTCATTAAAATTTAGTTATTTATCGAAATCTCACAAAAAAAGCCAACTATAAGTTGGTTAGTTTTTATCAATTGATAATTTTTTATGCAGGTTATACCAAGCATACACAGCGGTGACTTCATATACAAATGCACTAATCACGTGCTGTGCGGTTCATTTAAACCAAACATTTGCATGTCCGGCTGTATCTGAGTTCGCAACGATCTCTGCAGTGAAAAGCTGAACTAGTATGCACAAATTTCAGGTACTGAACTATTTTTTAAGCATAGAAGTCATACTAGTTCTTTACGAACTAGAATTATACCAGTTCCGCGTAGAAAAAAGTAAACTAGTTGGTAGAAATTCTAGTTAGAAAACTGGTATTCAATGGGGAAGTCATACCAGTTTGTCGTGGACTATAATTATACCAGTTCTGCGCAGTGAAATGTCAAACCAGCCAGTAAAAATACCAGTTCATTACCTAATATATGCTAAAGCGATGGCCTGCCATTTCGAATAACTTAGGCGATCAGCGACATCTGTCTTTGAACTGCCAAAACCAAAACTAAAATGCAGTTAATTGCTTTCCTCACAAATGTTGGCTGCCACGTCGAGTGAAGGCTACCGATTCTGGTTCTGAGATCTAAGATTCGAGTCCGCTTGGGGGTGATTAAAAATAGTAAGTAAGTTATTTCAACAATTTAATTAAAAAGTAAAAATTGTAAATTTAATTTTATTTGGAAAAAAAGCCCTAAATAAAAAAAATTAGATGAACCAGTTTTTTTTCTTTTGAAAACAATAGAATTTAAAAATTACAAGAGACAAAATAGAAAAAATTATAATAATGAAAAAAAATAAATAAAATAAAATACAAAAAAAAAATGTTTTGTCACAGATTCGAACTCGGATCTCTGGAATGGCGCGCCAGAGCTTTGGTTTGTCGGCCATTGCCACTGTTGCAGCGCCGCGAGAAAATGGCACACTTACGCTTTTCACGGGGGGGTAAATTGGCAGTCTATCCCGTCAACTGGTATGATGTTACTAGGATTTCTACTGGTAGCGTGCTGATGCAAGAGCGGACAATTGACATCTCCTAAGGCATCGCCATGCTAAAAAAACCAATCGCCAACATTGAAAAAGAATAAAACGCGAACTAGTTGGACTGAAAAGTTCACAACTAGTAGTTTTTCCAGCAGGTATGCTGTCCACAATTTGTTAGTTTCCAGATGGTCATGGTTCAACATTGAAAACAACATGCAAATTAATTTTATTTATTTTTTTTTTGTGTGAAAAATGCCTTGTAAAAGTGACTTTTAGAAATATCTTCAAAGACAATAGTTTTTTCTGCATTTTTTTAATCGATTTTTTTTGTCTATCTTCTTGAACCAATTTTTTGAATAAAATTATTGCCTTATATACTCATATATTTCAATTCTTCAATGTTGTCTTCGGTTCACATATCGATTTTTCAAAACAAAATGCAAATTATCAAACAGAGGAACTAAGGTTTATATCGATTATTTTTTCCAACACTGCACTAAGAGCGATAAAATCTCGAATTTTCCGTAAATTGTTGGGCAACAGAATTTTGATCGAATTTCTTTCATTAATGTTCTTTACTTACCAAGATACCATTTGAGCGTCGCCGGCGGATTGCCATAGTGCGATACACATTTAACGGTCGCCAGTGCGCCTGACTCTATGGTTATATTATGACCGGGCGGCACATGTGCACCCTCATACTCCAGGCGTGGACGTTGTGGCACAACTGCGAAATAAGTGAGAAAAGTATATTTGTAATTAGAAAGATGTGCAAATTAATTGAGCTGCTGCACAAACACCAAAGCAAATGAAACACAAATTATTAGGCAGACATAGATACATACAAAAGGCTGAAGGGGCGTATAAGTAATGAATGCTTCGCTAGCACAGCCTCTGCTCGTAACTCTACTCTGTTCAGCTATACTAGTAGGTGATTGCTATTGCGTGGTCGCATTAATGTCATGTACCATTGCCGCAAGCAGGAAGAGGAAGTTTGTATGGCTTTGTTAGCAAGCTCAGGGAACCGACACACACATACAGAGTAATGCGGGTTTATGCACTTTAATTAAATTCAAGGTAACACATACACAGCTAGGTAAATGTTAAATCGCACTTTGACCAAAGTTCGTAATCGGATAGGGCTTAATTGTACGAGGTGTATATGTATGTATGTATGTATGTTGAGATGAAAGTCAGCAGCGGCAGGTACAGTTACGCTTAAATAGCTACATATGTACATACTCGTACACATCTGCAAGCACATGCATATGCATGTATGTAAATTAGACTGCATCACCAAAAATAGTTGCGGTTTTTCCATAGGGGATCACAAAATTTATTACATTTGAAGACGTCCCTCAAATTAATTCGCAAAAATATTAAGATTTACGTGAGCTGCACCGTATTGAAAATACTTCCAAAAATGGAGTTTTTTATGTATAAAAATATTTTCCTAAAGAATTTTTTTAAAAAAATCTCCGAAGTTGACAAAACAGACTAAGCTTAAAAAATCAGAAACATTTGAAATTTTAAAGAAATAATAAGAAATAACTCTGAATAACTGGGCCAAAACTTTTCCGATTTAAATAAACTTATAAGCTATCAGTGGAAAGGTATTTTTCCACTATTTTTCTTTACATATGTATGTAAAAGGATTCATTCGCGTCCCATTTTATTTTATTTTTTTAAATACCAACACATCTTTATTCAACTTGGAATTACGCTCGTTAATCCTACCTTTCTCGTTCAAATCGAATCTCTAAAAATCGAAATAGTTTTGGTCCATTTATTGAAGAATTTCTTACAACAGTCTTTGAAAAAAGTTGAAAAACAGCATAAAAATCTCATTACTACGATTTCGTTGAAATTTCTTTTTTTTAAATATTTTTATGCAAATTTTTCAAGCTTAAACCGTTTTGTCGTCTCTGGGGATTTTTTTGTTTAATTTCTTTAAGAAACTTTTTTTATTCCCAAAAAACTAAATTTTTGGAGGTTTTTTTGAAATGGGTCCTGCTCACGTAAATCTTAATATTTTTCCAAAATATTTCGGTGCAAGTCTTAAAATATAATAGATTTTATAATTTCAATGGAGACGAGGGACCGATTTTTTTTTTTGTATGGGGAGTGGTGCAGTCTAATGTACATCTATGCGTGTGCACCTCTCATTCATTAAGATGTGTGTAAATGCGTTTTATACAAGCACCTTGCTGCATCTTTAGCTGCAGCATAGCAACTGTTGAGTGCAGGTCAACTAGTTTGCTTTTTATTTTAGTTGCATTACCATCTGCTCCAGTACACCTGAGGCCATTGATACGCAAACTTAAGCAGAGAGTTCAGCAGTCTACTACTCACTAGCGCTACTCAGCGGCTATAACGGAAACGGAAGTATTTTGCACACAAACTCAAGCAAGCAAATTCTGAAGATACACACACATACTATATATACATAGTAGTATGCATGTATGTATGTATGTATGACTTGAAAGCCACAGCAATTGTAGCCAACGTGTTGGAAAATTAGATAAGATTTAAAATTAATTAAGTTTTAAGAGGTCAGCCATAGCTTGAGCCAAAGCAACAGGATAGCAAATTAGTTAGATTGGCCTCAGCTGTAACCACTATCCATTTTGTTTGTTTGTTTTTTCTTTGCATTTCTTTTTTAAACATTTCGCCTTGGTATGTCTTCGGTTAGTTTGGTCGGTGTTAAAATGGGCGACAACATGCGGGAACATAATTTAATTAGCTTGCTGCATAGACGTACGCTTTATGTACTTAAATGACAAGTTTAAGAAAGCATGTTTGAAAATTAAGGAGGCAGTGTACATATGAGGTCTTCAAGTATGTAGCGAAGGACAGCAAGAGCTATTACTAAATATGTGCGCTTGCAATTAAAATCTATACAAAGCTTAAATGAGCTGCTCCACGGGCTATGTTGGAGACCTTGCCGGTTATGCATTTTACAAAAAAAAAAACATGGTGATAACTTTTGACTTTTTTATTTTCCAGACATTGATAAAAATCAAAGTTTGAATGTTCTGCCTTTTTCGAGACAGACATCAGTATACTGCAATTGAATCGATCGATTGCTTCAGGAATCCTTCAAGTGAAAAAATTGCGGTTTAGAGAAAACTGAAAAACAGCAATTTTTGATGGGATTGGAGGCATTTTTATTCAAAATAATTACACAGTACAACAGGTTTTCAAAAAAGGTCCTTAACACGGACAAAGGCTTAAAATTATGAACTCCTACTTAAATGGGTATTTTTGACCCATTCTCAAAACAGTTCTTATGAAAGGTCGTTAAAAAAGACACTTGGTTGATAAAGAAGGTATCAAATGTTAATATAACTATAAATGATAAAGCATTTAGATTTAGTTTCTATAGAACATTAGCATATCGAGCCCTAACCGCCAAAAAGTCGTAAGCGAAATTTTTTTCAAAATTTTCTTTTTGATGCAGAAATGTTCCTAGAGCATCTAAATCCATTTCTGCATCAAAAATAAAAATTAGAAGCAAATGTCGTTTACGTCTTTTTGGCGGTTAGGGCTCGATATTTTTAGTGACTTTTAGAATACTTTTCTTAGCATAAGTTCTATGGCGGGAGAAGTCTTTGCAGAAGAGCCAAATTTTTTAAATTTTTTTTTTTAATTCGCCCTTTGGGGGTACAGAAGGCTAAAAAAGCGTTCCATACAAATCGATCCGCCCTAATGCTCACTAGTATACCTTTTTTTTTTATAATTAAATTTTACTTTAAATTATTCGCTGTTTTTGTGGTTATAAGCAAATAAAAGTCTCTTTGAATTAAACAGGAATGCTTATTTTCTTTTAGTTTTACCTTTTCGTGAAGAACATACAAAAACTAAAAAAATAATACAAAAACTCTAAAAAACAATGAGAAGCTATTGAAAAACAAAAATCATAAACTTTAAATTAAAATTATGTACCAACTAAGGTTTGCACTTAAAGTTTTTCAGTAGCGGGCTTAGAGTTTTTCGATAGTCTGCTAATCTTCGTTCTATTGATATTTTAATTGTCTTGACTTAAATTTTTTCTAGAGAGCGTAAACCGAAAGTGGAATGGTGAATGAAATTTTGCAGAAATTTCTTTACTTTTGCACAAGGTTTAGAACTCTGATTTTTGGGCTTTTTATTGTAGAATGAACTATATTTTTATAAAAAAATTAGCGAAAAATAAAATGTTAAAAAATAGTTGCCGGTATTGTAAAAAATTCGCTGTACCTAAACTTTATTGACAGAGTGTATATGCACCATGCTAGACAGTATGCAACGGATCGAGAATACTCCTAATGTAAATTTCACAGCATCGAAGGAAAGAAATATACACAGTTTACTGCAGCAAGCCGATAAGCAACAACAATTGACGAGTTTATGCAGTAAACACTTTTAATTGCTGTAGATTCTACAACCTTGCAGAAATTAATTCTTGCGGGTTTGTGCACTAATTGGAGCGCTTACTTTCAAAGAAAAATATTCCATTATTTACTCATTTTTGTTTATTTTGGAACTTGACGGGATTTCTGAAATAATCGATTCACTTATTATTTACTTTAACGTACCCATCAGGATACTAATTGGTTCAAAATACCCAATTCCCAGCGGTAGACAAAATTGCTTCTAGAAAAAAATTATTTTAATACTTACATACTTGAGGGCTAAGTTTTTTTGGACCATTTTTTAAGTATTTGTTGTTACTGTTGTAGCGGCACTACTAAGCCCCGCTTTTTTCGGGTCTACGTTCAATCATTTTCGTCAAGCTCAACTAACGGGAGGCCCAGGAAACGAGCTGTTTCAATGGGTTCGGACCAGAGGGAGAGGGGTGTTAGCTGAGTCGGATTGAGCTGGCATGTAAAGAGGTGGTTGGTGTTGTGGGGGGATTCTCCACATGCCGGGCACTCATTGGGGATATTGGAGTCGAGTCTGGACAGGTAGCTGTTGAGGCGGCTACAGTATCCCGACCGTAATTGAGCCAGGGTAACGCGGGTCTCTCTTGGCAATTGCAGCTCCGTCTCTTCTACAGGTGGTGATTCGGCTCCTATTACGGCATTCATAGGTCGAGAGTCGAGGTAGGTGGTGACGGACTCTCTATGGATGCGTTAATGGCTCGCCTGTTTAAGTATTTGTGTTACTTTGCAGTAAACTTTGTGTTATATTTTGGGGTGATGCGGAATTCTTAGGGATTTTCATAACTACTTCGAGATTATCGGGCCTGTGTCGAGATTTCGGGTCTGTTTCGAAACTATGGTGGGTATTTCGGGGTACTACTGACTATTTTGGTGGTTTCGGGACAACGTCAGGATTCTCTGGAATATTTCGGGATTTTCGGCACTACTTTGGGATTTTCAAGACTATTTTGGGATTCCGCAAGTATTTCGGGATTTTCAAGAAAACTTCGCGATTTTCGGTGCCACTGCGGCATTTTGGGGGCTACTTATGGATTTACGGACCATTTTAGGATTTTTCCGTTTATTTGGAGATTTTAAGGATTTTCGAGACTTCTGGGCGCTATTTTTGCAAACATTATCCAAAACATATAACAGTTATTCTCAGTTCAAAAAAGGTAAAAATAATAGGCAGAAAAAATCTGTTTCTTTTGCTCAAAATAATAAAAGCCAGAGTTTTAAAAGGCAGGCTATTATAATGGCTTCTTTAAAAAGTCTTGGGAATATTTTTCAATAAACCTTTCGGAATTAAAAATTTGAAAATAACTTTTATTTATAGTCTCACTCACTCACTCTACTCACTGATCAACTGCGAATGCACTAACTTACAATGTATCAAGAACGAAGAGACATTTCAGTAATTTTTCTGCCTTAGGCAGTCTATCATTTCTGAATATTGGGCAATTTATAACGTAAAATCTTCTAGATTGCACTGTTTTTTTATATTTGCCAATAGCTTATGAGTTTTATGTATGTAGCTATTTCTTCTCCATTTCTTGTATCTTACCTCTGACAACCAATCGCACTGGCTGACTGGTGAGTGCATCCTGTGTTGTGAAATCACTCGCCGTCACTTGGCATTCCCACAAGCCATCATCGAAGTCCAGCGTCGCTGAACGTATCCAAAGCGAACAATCACCACCAATTTGCATTGGCGGCGGGTGTAAGTCTAAATGCAGGCTACCGCCGTTGTTGCTGGAAGGGCGGGCAGCCCATTCGTATTTTTTGGCATAGATGCCTACGGGCTGTAAAGAAAGAAAGGGAGAAACATTTTTAACAAAAACCAATTTGAAAACAAAAAATACTAAATGTTGCAGAAATGTATAGCAAAATAATTTGTTTAATTAATCGCATTTGTATTGGAAACATGGGCTTAAGCGCAGTAGAAAATGTTGAAACATCTTGAGTTTCACTACGCTCTAAAAAATTTTTGTTTAAATTTGCGCATATTAAGATGGGTAACCAGTTTCCCCTCTTAATGAATGCAAATTTACTTTTATTTATCATATGTGTGGCGTAGAACAAATTCCAAATTTGTTTTTTGAGTTTTAAAAACATTGATTGTGCACGATTTCACAGTTTACACATAAAATGTTTAAAATTTCCTCTAAAAAAAGGTTTGTTTAAATTTACGCATATAAAAAGGTAACCGGTTTCCTCTCCTAACGTGTGTAAAATTAAACATTGTCTGTTTACTTTTACATACCAAATTTGTCACGTAGAGAAAAATTACACACAAAGTGTTTAAAATTGAGTAAATATGAGGACTTAATATTTATTACTTTTAAAAAATATATTTTTACTTTCAAAATGTTTGTAATTTTAAACATTTAATATGTAAATGTACATTTTAAACAACTAATGTTCAAAATTAAATTTTGAACATCTTGTGCGTATATTTGCACAGATACTGGTTGAAAAATAAACACTTTTCAGTAGTAGTTTTACATGCACTTTTTAGAGTGTATAATGCCACTGTACACTTCATACCAAAATAGTTTGGAAGACTCAATGTATCCTTTTTAAATTGCCACCTTGAGTGGCATCAATGACATTGCGTGTGAGATACATTTACAGTGGAAACATTGCAACCACTGCAGCCAACTGCGAAACCGACATACATATATACATATATCTGCAGCGGCTGTCATTTCCTTGTATTCGCAAGCAAATATGTATGTACGTATGTATGAGTATCATCAAGTTTCCTACAAACTAGAGGTATACGCCGCCGGGCCACGCCGCCGCCGCCGCCGTTTTTTGTCATTTCTCACGCGCCGCCGCCGAGTTACGAAAATATCGGCGCGGCGGCGGCGGCGGCGGCGTTCGGCGCCTAGGGAATTTTGTACAAAATTTTCATGTTGTATGCACATTGAAATACATCGTTTGAAGGAACTAAATACTACTCGTATAAAAGCACTATTTTACGAAATGAAAATTACATTTTTAAAAGATGTTTTTTTGTCATAATTTGGGCCACTGAACATTTAAAAAAAACGCGTAACTCAGAAAAATATATAGGTAACATGTTTTTCGATCGACAGCGTTTATTACAGTTAAATTAGGGTCGAATAGGGTAGAAAAGTTTTTTTCCTAAGCAGTGGTCAAACCCCAGGAAGGTTTTGCTCCCGCGCATAGCAATATTTTCTACAGAGTTGAAGTCCCCCTTTTGGTTAAAATTACTATTATTTTGCATTACATTCTGTTCTCCTTAGAAAAATTTGGCACTTAATATATTATTGGAAATTTAACTATTTATAAGCCATTTTTCAAACAGTGGGTCAAAAAGGCCCGTTGTGGTGGGAGTTGATGGGTTAAACTTTTGGAAAAAAGTAGGCCAACCTTATTTTCAATATATAACCCGCAAAAACTCGTAAGAACTCCGTAATTTAACATAACGGTTGAAAGCTTATTGCAAAACTTTATTGATAGCGACATAAATTACCCCAATAACTTAACCTTTAAATTTTTTTATTTCTTTAAATTGAAATAGTACATACGCATTTTTAGAGTACATAGAGATGTATATATATTAGGGTGCCCATCGAAAATCGTTTTTTTGTACCTTAGTACTACATATTTTCAAATTGTGGAAATTATCGATGGTCAAAATTTAAAAAATTCATTGAAATTCAAGAAAAAATAGTCTCTCAAAAACTCATGAATCTAGAAAATCGTATTTTCTGACCCAAATCGACAGGCCGCGACCTCTAAATGGCCTTTAAAAAATCTATAAAAATAGGCAATAATATTTCTCATAAAAACGAATCAAATTAGGGGGTAGGGTCTTTAAATTTTCAAAAAAAATCATTTTCAATGGGAAACCTAATGTATATACTATATAGACTTTCTTCTGTTCGCCCATCCATCAGCAGCAGTCACTCAACATTTGAATTCAATGAATGAATTAAATAGAATTATAATCTGATGACATGATGAGATTAGAAGCCTCATGGCTCTTTGGACTCTACCTTATGGGCAGTAGCGCCGGCGTTTCCAGACGCGCCGGCGTCGCCGCCGCCGCCGATTCTTTTTGAAGTTGAACACGCCGCCGCCGCAAAGCCTGTCGGCGTAAACCTCTACTACAAACATACATACATACATACGTATTTCTTTGTACGTATGCAACGTGCCTTGTGTAGCAAGTGCATGCGACAGCAAGGATTTTCGAATTAGTTGCTTGTTTGCTAATTGGAAATTAAATTACAATTACTTGCTGCAGGCTAAAAGTTCAAATACGACGACATGAACAGAATACTTTTGCGGCACATTATCATTGCCTTTTCATGTTTCTGCTGCTGCTGCTGCTGTTATTGTTGTTACTATCTGCACTTTCTATCGGAAGATTTGTACGACTATGTTGTTGCAGCTGTCAACGTTTTTATTGGCCGGGCGTAATTTTATTAGCTGCTACAACAGTTGGTTAAATGCAATGGAGCAACGGTGGTGTTGCAGGTTGCATGTTAAATTGTGTGGCACAGTGAATGACACGTCAGAGTGAGTACGAACGAAGGTGTATGTGTATTATTTTGTACATAAGTTATATGCAGCATAGCTACCTTTTGGTGGCTAATTGAGTATGTGTATATGTACATACATACATCCGAAAATACCCAGTGCGAAATAGAAGAATAACATAACATTCTTTGAATTGCACTGTAGCACAGTGCTGTATGAGCGGGCAAAAATCAAAAAAATTGTTGTCACGTATGTCAACGTGTTTGGTATCGTTGGAAAGGAAATTTATCCTAGATTAAGGTCCTGGAATTAGTTTTTGTTTTTATCTCATAAGGTTCTCACAAAAATCTCTTAAAGTTGTGTGTTTTTTATATATTTTTTCTTTTATGAAAATGCCTTTAGCTGGAGTCTTTAAAAAAAAAACTGCTAAAAATACAATTTATCATACTTTATCTTAAGACACAATTTTTCTAATTAGAAAATCTGTAAGGAAACCACTCTATAGAGCTTTTTAAAAAATATTGAGTTTCCTGGCTGGAATGGCCTATTTGCTACACCCTAAAATTTGTTGCAGAAAATTTAAAAAATTCCTAAGTTTACAAAGGGATAAAAAAAAAATATGTAAAAGTATGTTTTTTTTTATTCTTTTATTTGAAAGAAGGGGCATTTTTCTTTGAAATAAAAAAAAAGTCTGCAGACTCATTGCGCTTTTCGAAGAAAATCGTTTATTTTAAGGTTATAAAATAAACTTTTGCAAAAAAAAATTTCACTGATTACAGTTACCACAGTTTAAAAATAGTAAAGTTTATTACTGTAGACACACGCGGTAGTGTTCTGTGCTGTGTAGTGAAGCGTAAAATGGTGAAAAAACTAATATTAATATGAATTCAATTATAAAAAACTCAATTTTAGCTGATATCTGGATTTCTACTCGTCCACCAGATAGAGTGTCTGCATTATCTGCATTTTTTGAAGACAAATTAATACACGCTAAATGCGACAAAGCACTTTTGAATCAAAAAATAAAACTTTTTAATAGTGAGATGAAAAATAAGTAGAATTATAGTGGCCGCAAAAGAAGCGCTTTTGAAAAAACATATTCTAAATGGCTAAATTGGACATTCCTTTCCCTTCCGGATTCCAATGGAAATAAGGATAAATGTGCTGAACGGGGAATACCTTCTAAAGAAGAATTTTGCGAAGCTTCACGGAGAACAAAAAATCAAAGGGTAGAGCATTTGTTGAAAAACTATTCCATCGAAGAGCTCGAGTATGCTCTGAAAAAAAATGAAAAAAGCAAGCAAAGTTGAACGTTTTGAAAGTAGTACCGAAGGTTTGCCCATATCTGATTCACTCGCACTATACATAGATCTGAACTTATCAGTTCGTATATACAGTTGTCCACAAAATAATAGGAGTGCGATATTTTGACCAGTTTTGGCTATTTGTCTTTTGTTTATTTAATGTTTATTATTTTTTTATAAAAGCCTAGCTGCCTATACAACAAACACCATATAAATTCAGATTTTAAACTTTGTATAAAAATTATAAAAATTTTGCAATTTTTCACCCAAATTTCAAACTTTTTAATCAGAATCTTTAGAAAAAATTCTGGTATGCAGTTTTGTAGCACATTCAATTCTAGTCTGAAGAAGTGCAAGTTTCAAGCGGCTAAAAAATTCTGTTGATTTTTCTCTTCCACAATTTTTACTCAAATCCGTCCATTATTCTATTTTTGCCCACTTTTTATATGGAGACACAGCAATGTGTGTAGGGGAAATCTCAAGTTTTGAAATTATAAAAAGAATCGTCTAAAACAAGTAAACTTAATTTTGATTCGTAGATTACGATTCTGTATTGTGTTTGTGTTTTATAGACCAGCAGCCGGATTCCGAAATCCGCCATCGCTTATTTCGATCGCCAAAGATCTCCAAAATAAAAGCAGGCGCGCCTAACAACATGCAGCATCTAGCTGGGTTCCCCTTATACTTGCAGCTTTTGCTGAATACACATTGCATCTGTTACTTTTCCATGTTGTATACTTTTAGGCCCCACTGCTTTTCATTTAGAGCATTTTGGCGATGGAAATTTAGCGGTGCGATTATCGAAATTAAGTAAAAATTTCACATGGAAAAAAGGAAACAAATTTACACTTTTTTTTGCAATTTTTTTTTCATTTGTATTAAAGCCTCTTTTACAAAAGAATCAACCTGCTAAAACCGATAGATACATAAAAATGTTGAGAATGTTCAAATGAAAATATGTAAAAATCTTTCTGTATGAAATATACTCAGCAAACCCAGCTAAATATATTTTTATCAACACATGATTTGGTAACTATAATTATACCCCGTTGATGTAGCTAAACTCTTTTCTCAGATGAGCAGGAAAAAATTTTACTCATACGCCATATACGAGTATGTTATTTAAAATTTGGTTCCCTGTTAAAATTTGAACTTTCTTCATTCCCTTAACTTAAAATGAAAATATCTTGGCAAAATGACCTGGTCTAAAAAAAAACGGTATTCAAATCCGTAATCTATTACCCAAATAAATATTTCGGCGTCTGGATGTGTTTGTTTGTTATTTAGCGCAATCTTATGAAATAAATAGAGAAATAGAGTATTGAGGATCGAAAGGCAGAGAAGAAGAGAGCTTATATATATATTCGGTATTCATAACTGCACGCTTCCACTAAAAACGAAAAGCGAAATATCGGCAAACGAGGAGGTCTTAGAGTTAATTAGTTTGTCTTTTAGCAAAAAGTTTTATAAAAATTAAATTAAATAAAAAGTTTTCACCACAAAAACTAAAAATTAAAAGAAAAAGAAATAAACTAAAAAAAAGAAAAAATTTATAAAATAAAATTCTAAACATTAAATGAAATAAAAAAAAGTTTATTTAAAAAACAATTAAATCAAAAAATTGAAAGAAAAAAACAACAAAAAAAAACAAAAAAATTTGCTTTTGAAAATTAAATGCGATTAAAAAAAGTTTATATATTTATATAAATAAAAGCCTGGAACTTAAAAAGAATTAAATTAGAAAATAATTTAATTGAAAAAGGAAAAAGTAAGTTCCAACATATTAAATTAAATAAAAAAATACTTTCTTTTTTAAATATTATAATCTTAAAATTAAAACAAAATACAATAAGAAATATTAAATAAAAAAATTTTGAAAAATTAAATTTGTTCCCAAATATTAAATTATATAAAAAATTATATTTTTTGTTAAAAAAATTAATTCGAATAATAAAAAAAATAATAAATTAACAAAGGAAAGAAATTGAGCTAAAAAAATAAAAAAAATGATTAAAGAAAAATTAGAAACTTATACTAAACATTAAATGCAATTAGAATTATTATTATTTAAAAAAAGTAAATTATTATTAAAAAAAAGTATATCTTAAACTAAAAAAGATAAAACTAAGAAAATAAAGTAAGTTTCTAAAAATTAAATGAAATTACAGACATACATACATATTTTTCTTTCTAAACCTATAAAATCTAAAAACTAAAAGAAAATTAAAGTAAAAAAAAATAATTAAAAAAAAATCCGCCTTACGAGGACTCGTAATCGAATATCTCGAATGGAAAACCGGTACTTTGCTCACTCGACAGGTGCTTTCTGTTGGCAAGGGAGCTTTTTTTTGTAAGAGAGAATAAATACAAACTTTCAAACTATCTTGCCTACTACCTTTAGTTGCCTTAAAGAAGACTGTGAACTATCTTAGCCAGAATTGCAATGTTACACCCTCATAAGAAGACCCGTAATGAGCTATGCATCTGTGGTGCGGTGGAGCACACTCTCAATCAATAGCGTGGGAAATGTGTCAGCTAAACTTCCAAGAACCACTGCACGGGAGCTTTCTGCTCTGGATCCAATGCTAAAAAGGTTGGCTTGTTCGATTTCTCTTCAGTGAAAGCAGGCAAGATTTTCCTTGTTATTTCAAATATGAAGTATCTTGCTCATTAACCATTTATCTAATTCGATGATTACTTCCAATATTAGGACAATATGACTAGGTATGATACCTTGTGAATCTCCAAATTGTTTTCGCAGACGATAGGCATGGCTAGCTCTGTTAAGACCTCCTTAGTATCTTAGTTCGTATTGCCTTACACGTTCGATATGTATCCAAAATTTAAAGTACCTCTTTATTTACAAAAAACTAAATATTGCCTTTGCGGCCAGTTTGATAAAAAACTTTAAGATTAAAAAATCTGACTGGGTTGCAATTTTAGCTGGAGTGTGAAATAATTTCTAATGTCACTTTTCGCAGACTCCTTTGCATTTCTCATTGGGTATGTACACATGTACGCCCTTCGCACTCACACATACTCGTTTCAACAGAATATTCTTGCGTGTACTCACACATTTTACTTGGAGTCTGCAGTTTGTGGTTGCACATTCAACACGTTTATCCTGATTAGACATGATAGCTGCTTTTGTTGCTGTTGCTGCTATTGATACAGCAGTTGTTGCTTTAATTGCCGCTGTTGTTGTCACACTTTAATTTTAGTTGTCTGTTTTCGCATTTGCTACTTACGGCTTAATTTTTGCTGTTGGCGTTAATTGTACAAATTAATTAAATTACTATGTACTATGAAGCATGGCAATTGCGGCCAAGACATGATTGAGTCACTACATTAAGCGAATAAAAATCAAGAATTGAAAGCTTTAAACTAGCAAATAGGAAATACACTTTGACTTAATCTGAGACAAGACGGGGAGATGAAAGACTTTCTATAAAGGAAACTTGTGATAACATTTCGTTAGTAGTTAACTAAATGCAAGAGCGAGCTTCTTTTGTAGAAACAAATTCTGAGAAATGTACATAAAAATCTGCACGAGAGAAGTTTTAGGGCCGTTTTCTTATGTAGGTTTTAAAATTTATCTACCCTTTAAACAAAAATTTTGTTTGTGGTATTGTGAAATAATTTTTTGTTTTGAGTAAGGAGAGGTTAGTGTTACCAGAAAGAACTATTACCGGATAAATTAGCAAATCCTTCGAACCACGTGCAACGTTAAAAGAATATTGTTTTTTTTTTTTAGAAAACTGGAAGAAATTTTCGTGCCCTCTCTTTTAAGGCTTAATCTAGATAAAATAAAAATGGAACGCCAGGACATTCCCACAGCATGTGCTCAACTGTCTCTTCATTCATTTTTAAACTCTTGGGCAGCTTAAGGCTCAAATTTAGGCATGCGATGCCAAAAAATGCGCTGTTAGTACCCCAAAAAGGAACATAGTGGCTTCCCTTCTATTTAAGGCATACACGAAACTTTGTAATCACGCTTTCGTAAGCTCCACAAATAATTCATTAAATCTTCCTGTATACAACTTTCCGGCCTGCTGGATAGGGTACAGTTTACGGGCCCGCGTTTTTTTGCTTTTTGTGAAATCAGAATATCTTCTTCTTCTGTTGGCGGTGTAACGAAAAAGCCCGGTATATGGCCAGTGGTGCCGAAGTGCCCCGGATCCAACCAAAACAAGTGTTACTATGTATCAGTGCATAATTCAGCCATGTCTGACCTGCATTCTATAACATTTCTTGGCACTGTAACCGCCTAAATGATTTTGGCCGAATTCAATAAAGCACGGCAGTCGTTTTTCTTCTGAGCCAACTGACGCTAATTGGAAATGCCAAGTGAAGCCAAGGCCTTCTCCACCTGGTCTTTCCATTTCATTGGGGGCCTCCCTCTTCCTCTGTACCACCAGCGGGTTCCTAGTTGAATAATTTCAAAGCTGGAGCGTCGTAGTCCATTCGAACGATAAGGCCAAGCCAGCGAAGCCGCTATATTTTAATTCGCTGCACTATGGCTATTATTGTAAAGCTCACACCGCTCATCATTCAATCTTCCGCAAAATCTTTCTCTACAATACTCCAAGAGCCGACTCATCGGATGTTGTCATTGTACATGCTGCTTATAGAGAGCGGTTTTCGTACGTTGGTTCCTCCAACAACTACTTTTAGCCGGCGATGCCACCCTTCGCCACTGTTTTACGCTCTAAAAAAGGTTTCTGTTTCCGATGCATGCTGTCATGCACTGATCAAAACTCAGAAGAATATTTCACGTTATAATTATTTCTAGTATTAAAAGTTTTTTCAAACTAATTAAAAATAATGAAAATCAAAATTCTTTATTAAAATATAATGTAAACATTGATAAATAGGACATGGCTTTGAAGTCGAAAATTAGGTACTGAGTGTCGATTCTTTTCTTGCTGGTCTTTTCCAAAATTTGACGTATGGTGAATACCTGGTCTATGGTGGATTTGGTAGCTCTAAAGCCACACTGATTATGCCCAATCAGTTCGTTGACGGTGGGCTTCAGTCTCTCACACCCGTATGCCCTGGAATAATATCGGCCTGATGATTGCCGTCAAGATCAAATAGGTGTGAGAACGAGAGGTGGAGCGTAGCATCTCTTTGCGTACATAAAGCGCAGCCACACTCTCCTCTACGTTGAGTAGCCACGACAGTTTGTTATCAAGTATTATTCCGAAGTATTTGGTGATTTTCTTCAGCTAGAAACTCGCTCCCATATCAGCTTAGGTCTACACCCGTACACAGTCTTACAATTCTAAATCTAAGTGGCCACACTTTGGTTGTCCAAAGATCGATGACTGCTAATAAAAACTCATAAGTTAGCTAAGCACAAAGGGAACACTTCCAACTTTCATGGAGACGTCATCGGTATGGGCTGTGAGTGTAAGAAAGTGTACCTTACATTTTCGTGATACCTCACATAAAATTCATATCTGCAGCATAGCAGAAAAAATGCCATTTGACCTTGTTGAGGTGTATATATTGAGAGAACTAGATCAACGCACAATTCAGTTTGGGGGCCGTCAAAACGCCTATTTCATTTATGATGGAAGCGCTAGTATTGGATGGACTTCAATGGGAACAATACCATCTACAGTCTCGTGGTCTGGTCTAGCTGTAGCTCGCAATATCACTACATAGCTCCCGCCACGATCATCTATTTTCTTTATGTATAGCAAAAAACATATCTGTGTTATACCATGTCCCCACCAAAAAGTTAACCATCTCAAATCGAACTTAACCACCTCACTAACTATTGCTGTCCACACTGCGGATTGAGGTTTATAAAACAGTACAAATGTAAAGAACAGTGTTCGGACCTCCCAAAAACGATTCAGGACTAATATGCTGCAAAAATCGGAGAAAAAACAAATTTCCGTACTAGATTGAATTTTTGTTACTGACATTAATTGTTTGACTAAAATATTTTCTATTCATGCAAAATAAATACCTACGCGAGGCAATGTAAGGATAGTTACATATTTAGGTAATGTTTAGCATTTTCTATATAGTAGAACGTATCTAACACTTAATTTTTAAAAAAGCAAACCTTTTCTACTTTATATAAATTTCATTCTACATGTATTTTTTAACAACTTAAGTTAAGTTCTGCATCCGCCAATTTGTACAACAACAACGAAAACAAAAATAACGAAGTTACTTTATTGACGCATTGCTATGAAAGAGTTACCTTTTAACAGTGAGATTTGGCTAACTTTCATTTTTTTTACTGAAACCGGTGGTGAACACTCAAAAAACAGCCCCAAGAGCGGCATGACATGAATGAAAAAAACGGAATTGATTTGAAGTCAAGCGGAGTAGAGGACTTGATTTCAAATATTTTTAAAAACCGGAGTAAATCTAATCTGATTATAGCTGAGTCCAAACAATAGTAGGGAACGAATTCTTTACATTTTAACGCTAATGACCCACAGATGGCGGGAAAACACAGGGTTGTATCAGACTTTCGACGTGGTTTCGAGTTGGTTAGCTTTTAACCATCTCAGTGAAATGGTTAAGTGCTGTCATTTTTATATGGCGAAACTACGCTAAATCAAGTGGGTTATCGGGATAACCAACTCAATAGCCATAACTACGTGGTTAGCTCCGGTGGGGACATGGTATTAGAGTTAAAAAATATAACAACTTAAAAATTCGTTAGAAAATGAAAAACAGCAGATTTTTTGCGTGCACATCTTATTTAAACAAATGAACCCATATGACTACTAGCATTTACATTCACGGTTGGTATCTACATATTGACTTAGACATTATTGGGGCGCATGACTTGGCATACTCACGTGCATTGGAACGTGCCACATTAGAATGGTTTTCAACAGGCAAACTTATTTGTTATACAACAATAAAATAGGTACTGTAAGTATTATTATACTTATGTATGCACATTAGGGTGGTTCTTAAATGTAGGAAGCAAATTTTTACATCAGATTTTCTAAGCCTCAACCCCTACGTCGATGCTACTCTAGTCGAAGATACATATCACATATAAATTTTGGTCCCGATTGGAGACGGTTAAGGCGTGTTGCATAAGGGTCAAAGTTTAGATTGCCCGATGAAGCCATCTTATGTGACTCCAATCGGGACCAAAATGTATATGTGATATCTTCGAATCATCAATTTAAATTTTTTGAGTCTCTATAGAGGAATCTGTACTTTGCCTCTAGTGCGACACGCCTTAACCATCTCCAATCGGGACCGAAATTTATATGTGACAACTGTGACCGTGGTATTACAATCGTTCTTTTGATTTTTAAGGATCACCCTAATGTACACACATATGTATTTATGTGCGTGGAACTGAATAAACGAAATAAATTATTTTCCGAAAAATCATTACACATGTGTCGGAGCTAATGCTGCACATTGGTATAAGTACGCATATACAGGGTGACAATAAATAAACGGTACCTAGTATTGTGAATTAGGCAAACAATTTTTATTTGTTAGATTCTCAATAGTCTTTTGTATGTCTACCGGTTTTTGGAATTATTTCGTTAAGAAGAGCACGAAAGCGCTCCGTAAACTATAATCAAAAAGTGAGCTCAACGAAATTTGCGGGAGTCCATGAGAAAACCGCTCCTGAGACTGGGATTAACCAAGAATCGGTGTGAAAAATAGCTAGAAAAGACCTAAGCCTAAAGGCGTACAAGCTCCAAAATGTTCAGCTCCTCACGGACGGAAATAAGTGCGTGAGACTCTAAAGATGTTGCGCTCTTTAGCATCGGGCCGCAAGGCAACGACGGGAGTAGATGCTCTTTACCAACGAAAAGCTGTTCCCCTTGGAACTGACGCACAACCGTCTGGACGGAATTTGCACCAGCGGCAAGACTCTCCTGGTTTTCGTGAATCAAGGCGTCAAGCTCAACGAAGAGGTGTACCGCCGCGACTTTCTCGAGCCCGTGGTGCTTTCGTGGGCACAGCAGCAATTCGGTACTTCGGACTTTTGTATCGCCGCCAAGGGAGGCCACTTTGGGGCTGGCTGAATATGTTGTAAATAAATATACACGTTACTTTTATTTATCGTTTTTTTTATGAATTGTTTCCGCTTAAAAAAAAATTATGATAAACACGTTATTTATTGTCACCCTGTGTATGTACATATGTATGTATGTATATACTTACATATGTATGTAAATGGTTTGCTATCTACCTAAATATGCAGATACCACGCTTGTTGTTTGATTTTATATTTGTTGCAGGTAATTCACACCTGACATCATCTCTTCTAAAGCACACACAGCAGCGCGAACTCGTATGGTCGCTTGACTTTCCGTGTTTGAAATTTGCATATGTATATTCGCACAAAATTCCATTTGGCAATGTCAGTTAAATGCCACTTTCAGTTTGAACTTACCAAGTGTGACAGCATTTTGTATATGTTTGTTGTTGTTGCTGTTGTTAGATTTTTCTGTTACTAGTATTTCCTGCTCAAGCTAATTGAGTTATTTGTGTTGTTTTTGTTTTGCGTGGAATTCAAATTAAATTTGTGCCAAATCGAATCAAATTCCGCTTGCAAACGTGGATATGTACATACATAATTGAAAAGCGTACGTGCCATAAATATTAGCTGCAGCTATTCGTTCTATTAAATGTTGTGGAATATTTCAATTTGAAAAAAGTTTGCGGAAAGCCTTACGAAAAAAGAAGAAAGGAAAAACTCGGTATCTATATATACATGTTCGTTCGATTTTCAAAAGTGGGATTTTAAATTAAAGCGCTTGGCCTGTAGATGTGCAAACTGGTTTTATTTTTTCGAAAAGAGTTACCACCTGCTGAACAATTAAATTCAAATTTTTTAATTATCAATCGATTTTCCGATCTGAGGTGCCAAAAAAGGCTTGGAGTGCAGATATGCAATAACGGTTCACTTTTTTGAAAATAGTTGCCACATTTAAAAAAAATGATATTGAAATTATTAAAAAAAAAAATAAATCAATTATTACAAAATGGGTATCAATCGAAATGGGTTTTATTAGCTTTGTTTCTTAACTTAACTATAGGAGGGCTGCCACCTGTTTAAAAAAGTAGTTTAATTTAAATTAAGAGAATTAAGTAAGAGAAATAAGTATCGCTAAATGGGTGCCAAACGATAGAGGGTTCAGGACGTTTGTTTGAAGATATTTCTAAGAGGGTTGCCACCTGCTTCAAATGTGGAATTTTTTGTTAATTTATACACAATGAAATACTAAACTATGTCAAACGAAAGAGTTTTCAGAAACCTTTAGTTTGAATATTAAGTGTTTAGAGAGTGTTGCCACCCGTTTAAAAATTAAATGCAAATTATTTTAAACTAATTATTAAAATACGTGTATCGATGGAAATGGGTTTGAAAAGGTTTTGCTTCTGAACTATGTTTAGGGGATTGCCACATATTTAAAAAATCAAATTAAACTTAATTAATCCGTTAAAAAAATATGTAACACAATGTCCGACGAAAAACATTAAAGCAGGTTTTAGGTCGAAAGTACTTTTGAAGAGGGTTGACAACCGTTTAAAAAGTCGAATTTAATTAACTTATACGCAAGTTATTGAAATATGGAAATAGGGGTTCCTAGCGAAAGAATGTTAAGAAATCTTTAGATTGAAAATTTCAAATGTTCGAAGAGGGTGCCACGTATTTAAGAAGTTAGTAGTTAGTAGTTAAGATGAATTATTAAAATATGGGTATCAATCATAATGCGGTTGAAACAGCTTTATTTCTAAAATATATTTATTCAGATGCGTTGCCACGCATTTAAAAAGTTACACTCAAATTAGTTAGAAAGTTAAATGTATTAATAAAGATGGAGGGCAATCGAAATGGTTTGAATAGGGTTTATTTGTGATATTTATTTAGGAGGGTTGCTTCCTGTTTGTATAATAAAATTCAACATAAATCACATCCACAATAGTAAAAAAGTAAAAATTGTTAATTATTTATTGTGAACTTCTAAACAGATGGCAACCTTGCTCAAAACTATTTTTGAAATAAATCTTTCTTACACCTCTCACCCGTATTTAAATATTTAATTTAGCTTGTTAATTAAATTGATGAATTTCTAAAAAGTTGGCAACTCTTTTCAAAAGTATTAAAAAAAAAATTTCTTAAAGCTCTCTCGTTTTAAACCCATATTAAAATATTTATTTTCACTTGTCAATTAAATTGAAAATATTTTCGAAATAAATCGCTTTGTTTGACGTACACATTGCAACACATTGCAACTAAGCATAAGTCGATTTGTAACAGAAAAATATGGATATATATAAACCTAATCTGATATTTAACGTAAAAACATGAAATTTTGAGTTGTGCCGTTATTGCAGAGGACCATCGATATGTTATTATGTAAGTGACAATACTTTCATTAAATTTTAGGTATATTTTATAGGGTAACTATGTATGTACATACATACATATTATTGTAATAAAATACTTTAAGTATTTTAACAACACGAACTACCGTTGACTTTAAACAATTTCTGCAATTTTACATTCATCGTTTAAAATTCTGGAAGCCAACAATCAACAACCACAAAAACATGACATTTTAATAGAAAAAGCAAAAATTTCAAACACAGCAATAGCAATAATAAAGACGTGGGAAGAAAGCGTGTAACTCAAGTAAGACAGCGGAGCAAATTAAAATGGCGAACGTAGGAATGAAAACAATGGGATTGAATCGAGAACGTAGCTGTGTGTGTGTCTGTGTGTGTGTGTGTGAAACTGAAGTGTACGTGATATGAAAAGAGAAAATTGATATGTAAGCTTAACTTGAAAGAACAAAGCTAATGGCGCTATTAGACTCTTTAAATGACCGATGTGGGTTAACTTGCAACTAGTCATAGAAAAGTCAATGGAAAAATTATCACTTACGCGAAAAAGAAATCTATGGCAATAAAAAGACTAACAGCCAATTTTACGAAAGTAATTTAAGTGAAAAATGATTTTAATTTGTTTGAATTTTATATGGAAATTGCCAGAAAATAAAAGATCATTTTCCATTTAAATTGCTGGTGAAACCGGCTGTAGCGAATCTTGCTTTGTGAAAGATCATTTAGAAAGAGCCTTTCTTAAGAGCTCGACTTAGAAGAAAAAATTACAACGAAGTCCTAAGAGAAAACCGAGAGGATTTTTATTTTAGTCGAAACCAAATTAAGGATTTCGGACACAAAAGTAAGCTACTGAAGCTCAAAAACGAAAGTCTTTTTTGATTTTTTCTATGCCGATAATTTTTATCTTGGAATGTTTAAGGCTTAATTACTTTTAAATATTAAGAACAAAAAGTAAAAGCAAAATTTAATCCCATTCTCATGTTGCCTCGAAATTAGACTAAAATTTGGCTATTTACAGGTACCTAAAATACTTCAAGGTAACTAGTTTGAAAACCTACGCTTTGCTACTTGGTTATTGCACTCGTATTTATGTTTGTATGCATTCCTCTATTTACAAACGTAGAAACAATAAAAGTGTCAGTTACAAATGTCACCCACATATCAGTCGTCGGGCTGCCGTGTTTGTGTTTTTGCTTCCTTGGCGCCACGGAACAAATATAACTATGTATGTATGTATGTATACGGAAGCAGCAAGAAATTCATATGTATGTACATACATACATAGATGCACAAATATACCCTGCAGGAAATATATCTAACTATAAGCTAACTTTAAGTTGATTAGGAAGGAGCTAAAGATCACTTATTATCTGTATAATTTCTCTGACGAAAGCTAACTATATTTCTATGGCGATAGCCGCAAAATAGTCAAGGGTGGTTACCTCTGCATTTGATGTAACTAACTACTTTTGGATCAATAGGAAAAACAAAATATTTTTTTTGTATTTTTTTTTTATTTTATTACATTTCATATTTGTTTACATATTCTGCTTTTGGTGGTCCCATATACGAACTTCGTCAGACCTAACTTCAAAATGATAATATGAAATTCCGATCGTCCTTTTATTTGTCCTCAATTCGAAAAAGTATTTGCGAAGTGCAGGATATTTAAATAGGAACGCGTTTAAAGAAAACAATCTCCTGCATTACTTGTCAACTAGTTTCAAGTTGGCTTTTTGTAGGTAACTACAAGTTATATATTTTATAGAAATCCTGCAAAAAAAACGAACTACAAGTGGGTTATTTTTTTATCAATTGATAATTTTTTTCTGCAGGGTACTTACAGCAAAACACAAACACTACAACAAAACATCTCACAAATGCAGCTGTGAGTAAATTCTGAATTCTACAGAAGAAGCGCACCGCAACCAAAGCTGCAATTGAGTTGATTAGATGTGAACGATGAAGGTTCAAGTATTCTTTTGGTCTTGTGTTGAATAACGAAAGTTGGTGTGCAGTGGAGAGAGATTACAAGAAATTACACACACACACACATAGAAGTGCATAAATTGGTTCGTTAGTATTTAATACAAATTTGCTGCTCATAAAAGTAGAAAAAAAAATACCGGCGCTTAATAGTGATTAAGGATTTACGAAGCGAATTGTTGTTAGAATTAAGATGTTTTTATCTTTCTTTTAGTTAAACTATTTGGTAAAATACTTGAGCGAATTGAGGTAATGATACTGAATAGGAACAGAAAGGTATTCTGGTTAAAATACTAGGATTAGGAAAGTGTGATTTCCGACTTCATAGGAGACAAAATCTGAGGTGAAAAAGAGGTTCAGCAGAGGGAAACACCATAAAATTTTGCCGGGTATCAGGTCAGCGCAGGGCCGCCGAAGGAAGCGAGATTGTCGATAAACTAGCGGCAAAGGTTTCTCGTCTGTTGTTTTTAAGTCGGAAATATTTTGGGGAGTCGGCCTTATTCGAGATTTGCGAAATTGCGCAATAAATTGTGCGCTATAGAACAAGGGACACTGTAACCCACAAAATCTTTCGCATCAGTACTGGGCCCTGAAAGGTATTGAAAAGAAACGGGAAAGTAGTTCAAAAGCTTGCATTGCTTGCAAATGCAACTTCAGCTCGTCGGCTTCAACAGCATAAATAACATTGGTCTGGGATCTCGACCAATTAAAACTGTCATAAAAAATTCACTAAGAAGGAAATGTTCTACACCTATTTGATATTTACCAATCGATTTCTTTTTTAACCAAGACTCAAATTTAAGAATAAGTTTTTATTTGCATTTTTAATGCAAAATCTAAAAAAATAATTATTTTTGATTTTTATATTATAAATCCAAAATAACAGTTATTTTTGATTTTTATATTATATGTCTTAGATAAGAGTGATTGAAGATTTTTATTTATAAAAGCGATCTATAAAAATCATTCAGTGACTTTTACTGCTAAAAGTCATCATTATAAATCAGTCACCGACTCGTATTTTTTAAATCATTCGTATAAAAGTCATTAACATTTTTTGCAGTTAAGAAGGGGTTAGGAAACAAAAGTTTATATAAATGACTGTTTTAAGTAAGATTAAAAAGTAAAGATCAGTGACTGATTTTTATTTATGACTTTTATAAATAAAAGTCTTCGATAACTGCTATCTGAGACATATAATTTAAAAATCAAAAATTACGGTTATTCGCAATTATTTAAATAAAGACCAAAAATCACTAATATTTTGGTTTTATAAAATAAAAGTCAGAAATAACGGCTATGTAAGGAGTATTTAAATAAAAGTAAAAAAAAAATAATTGCTAAAGACCGTGTTGTTTTAATAAATGTTGTAACTGTTACGGTCCCTGATCTATACTATAATAAAACTGTAGATTGTTTGTCTGTTTGTCTGTTTGAACACACTAATCTCCGAAACTACTGAATGTATTTTCATGGGGCTTTTATTGGCATAACCTACTGTATAAAAAAATTAGATCTGACAAGGGGACGAGGCACCTCCCATAGGCGTGATATTTTTAATGCTTATAGTAAAGTACATATACTTTAGTAAAAGGGGCGTGGCGCATCCTATAGGAGGGAATTTTTTAATCAGCCATAACTTCGGAATCATACGTCACATGAATTTGAAATTCCGCTCTGCATCGTAAAATATACTTTTGCAAAAAATGGTGCTGACAGATGGCGCCGGAGTCGAGATATTTAGAGAACCCATCTTTATCGTATGAGCTGGATTAATGGGTATTAACTTTATGATAAGAAGTGCTTCTGCGAAAAAATAGACCCAAATTAGAGATGGCGCTGAAATCACGATATTTAGATGCCCCTCTACAAATGTACATTTTAGATGACCTAATAAAGCCCCATTCTTTAAGTATGCATACAAAGAAGTGCAAAATTTTTTAACCTTCACAAATATCCTAAGCACATCAATGGGTCATCGCTATACACGGTAAGAATATCAATCAACACAAAAGTTCTTATAAGGCATCGCGAAGAAAGCCAGGCATTTGCTAGTGTATGTATATATTTAATCGTTTAAAGTACAAAACCACGTATCAAGATGATGCGAAATCTAGTATGTGAGGTTGCCCAAATTGATATTTTAGTATGAATAGATTGATGTTAGGAGCTTCCGGTGAGTAAATATCTTTTTTGGCACAAATGTCAGTTACGAGGTTTTGCAGCACTACGATACGCGCTTTTGTACTTTAAACGAGAATATGGAAAGCATACGCCGAATTGAGTATAGATTTTTTTATAATAAAAATCAAAAATGTTAAATACCTTTTGCTTTTTAATAATTTGAACAATATACTGCTTATCATAATTGTAGGCCACTCAGATTCTTACTAGTTTCGACTATAATTTTTTTTTATTATTTCATTTTAACTATGGTTTTTATAAAAAAATTTGTTAATTTTTTAACAACCCTATATAAAACCCACTAGGTCGGGAGTTTTATTTAAGTCTGTGGGCCAATATGGGGTAATATAGCCAATATGGGGTGAAAAGCTTCTTCGGAGGCGGAGTAAAAATGTAGATTTCCATTTGTGACACATCAAGAAGAAGAACACTAATTGGAGCATAAGCTCCGCCAAGCACATAGAAAACGTTTAAGCGCCAAAATCTTAGGATGTAATTTTAAAACATTTTAGGGGTTGGCCTTAAGCTGGAAAAAAGCCTTGCAAATTTCGTAAAACTTAAAAGGTCAAGATTTGATAACCGGTTTGTTCGATAAAAAGTCCGGTTTATTTGATATTCTAAAAATCAAGTTTTCAAGAAAACCATCTTTAGATATCCAAAAAATCTGGGGAAACCGAGTCAATCACCGTAGTACTGACCATAAGAATTTGCATCCATATTTATATTAACCGCTGCTTAAAGAACATTTTTATACTTTAAGAAGATTGAGTATAGAAGGGCGTTATCCAAACCATTAATAAACGATCAAAGTTAGTCACCACTGGCCACATTTATACTTTTTATTTTTATTTAGCTTATTATAAAATTTTAGCTCAATGATTCCTCGATTTCAAGAACTCTTCAAATATTTCTCAGCAATCGGTTTTCTGAAATAAGCGCAATAAAATGTGCTACATATAAAGGCACATTTGCTTTAACATTTTTCGTTGACTTGTTTTTTATCTGGAAATAATAAAAAGCGCAAAGAAACTACGTAGCGTTTCAAACAAAGAAAAGTGTCCGAAAACCTTTTAAATTTCATTCGTTGTCACTTGTACATGGCAACAAAGTGGCAGTTGAGGTGACAGTTATTTCATTCAAAGGCACTTGGAGGGAATAGTACTTGAAAAGCAGAAACACAATTGCAAGCGTTTGAGTGTGTGTGTGTGTGTGTGTGTGCGTGTGTGATAGTCGTATGTGCATTTTTAGAAATCCATCTAAGAGGGTTCGGCGGAGAATACACCAGCTAGAGATTGCTCTGAGTGCGGGTGCAGCGCTATTATGGCACAACACATGTTACAGCTGCAGGGAGAGTGTCACTCGAATGTAAGCATAGCAAAAGTTACTATAAAAACATACACAAACACATGTAGAACAACAAATATGCTGCGCTTGTGGTAACGAAATAAACAAAAACAAAAGATATGTTAACAATAAAGGATAGCCCATCAAAAAATGTTATGGTATGTACATATGTATGTACTTACAAACACAAAAAACATATGTACGTATAAAGTAACAGCATTAGTAATAGCAAAAACAAGGCGACAACTGCACTTGAAGGCAATTCGGTTTGGAGAGTGCGTGAGTAGGTAGCTATGTGTGCGTACTCGTAATAAACTGGAGATGAGCACAGTTGGTGCATAGAAATGCAACTAAAAATATAAGCATATCCAAACACACACACAGACACGTACAAAGGCGTTGCATTATATTGCCGCTAGCATACTTTGCAAAAATTGTGGATGCAACATATGTATGCAGCACGCTTCAAAGCGCATGTGGCACACACAACGACTGGGTGTTTATATAAAATGAAATGAAATAAGGGCAGAAAGGAAAGCGCCAAGCCGGAAGGGTGCCTAGTGACAAACCTTAACTAACTGAAGTGCTGCTGCTGCTGCTGAGTGGAGTGCACATAGCAGGCACCCAGGCGAGCTGATGCAAGCAGCATTTTTGTTTTCTTTGTTTTACTGCTCTTTTGTTGGTTGTTTTTCGGGTGTCTTGTTTTCTTATTGCTGAAGGGCTACTCTTTTAGTTTTAGCTCCTGCGTCTGTTTTCTCTGTAGGTGTAATTGCTCATACATATGAATGTACATATTTGTGTAGTTGTAATTTTGAGGTTGCCTTCATACAACAATGCACTCGAAATTTGAAATTCATTTTTGGCAAGTTCAAAAAAAAAAAAATAAGTTTGTGGTCAATACAAGTTGGTTCTGAAGTTTTTGTAATTGCCCCTACAATTTTTGCTTGCTGTGGTTTTGTTTAATTTTGTTATTGTTCACGAATTTATTATGATTTTTTTCCCCCAACTGCTGTGTATTTTTCTAGACAAGAAAACAAGCAATCACAGTTTTTATATATATATTTTTTTTGGAAATTGTGTTTTGATGATGCCTGCTCCGAAGAAAAGTGGGCACACCATATGTGCGTTGGCATCCCTTGTTGTAGTTATTGCACCTTTTTTTTTGAAATGTGCATCTGCTTTGAATGTGTAATTGCACTTTCAAAAAATTAGTACGATTTTTTTTTTGTGAATCTGAATCAAGAAGTTTATGCAGCAATAAAAAAAAATATTATTTGACAAGAAAAAATTTATTTAAGGGATTATTTTTGATAGTCGGGTTAACTGCCGCCTTCACCTTGGTGGAATTATACTAGGGGAATAAATTAGAACGAGAAGAAAGATTTGGACACTGCCTTATTTGAAAATTTGCCTATAAAATTTGACTATAAGGCAGCCGAATGTCAGTAAATAAAGAGAGAAAGCTGTTTTATTACTTCACCTGTTTATTGTGTCCTGGTCTTCACCAGCAGTTTTCGTAATAAATTGAAATAAACAAAATTATTTTTCACTTAAATTGCTATCGTGAAACATTCTCATCGAGTCTGTTTCAGAGGAACGTGCAAACAATACGATCGGGCCTTTGTGTTTTACATTGATCATAAAACTTCAACATCCTTATTCCAGGAGAGTATAATTCCTTGACCTTTGACTGCAAATTGGTATCATGAAAATAGGAAATGTGAAGTTTTTCGAAGGCAAGTGCTCGGTTATTTCCGACACAGTCGATGAGGGTGAGGTCCTTGTTTTTTGGAAAATATGCCTCAGCATTTGAATCCGATGGCTGATTTCCAAGGATAAATATATGCTAAAAGACTGGAATGTGGGTACGGACAAAGTGCATTTTTATTAGAGGTATACTCTCACCTTAATTTTTCCTAGCAACCCTGAGTGTTTTAGGGGGATCCTTATGCCTATATAGTAAAGAGTCTCTAGTCACTAATAGAGAGTTTTCGTGCTGAACATCGATTTTGAGACTATTTGATATTCAGTAAGCTCTCTCAGATCTCTAGTCTCAAAAGGAAGTTACCCAGAAAGGAGAAAACTATAGAGGAAAAGATAATTGCTCTATATTTTAATCTAAAAAACGTGAAAATGAAGCGAGAAAATATTTTTTTAACAAAAATTTGATTAAACAAAAACTAAATACCTTAATATGACCAAAATTAAATGACATTTAAAAGAATTTCCTTCGAAAACAGTAAAATCTGAAAATTAAAAAGAAAGTAAATAAGTAAACAATTTAGTTAAAAAAGAAATTGCTCACTCGGCCATTACGACTGTTGGAGCACCGGGAGCAATATTACTTACAATATACATACATACATATGCTAATATTTTGTACAAAGCTCAATAAAAATATTCAAAATTAATTGTGTACTAAATGTTCTCATGGTTCATGTATTCGTGGATATCCGAGTGAGTGAGAAGATCAGAATTTCGCACGGCTTTAAATGCGCTGAAAAACAGGAATGGGAGCAAAGGAGGGAACCAACGAAGATAGAGGATTTAAAAAAATCTCCACGACCTGCAGTGCTGCAAAGCATTGTAATTTCAAATTGTGATGAAGAAATGAAGTAAAAATTCAGAAAATTAGAAAGACATGCATGTGGAAGAGGACACCAAAAGATAACTGGAAAACGAGCTGGGAAATATCACAGCATTGCTGTGACAAAAACCTGAAAAATGCTTGAAAATTTTTCACATTAAAACATGCAAACTGTTTCTGGCAAAACACAAATGACTTGATTGAAAGGAAAAGAAGAAGAAAATTTGGAAAATAGAAAAAATGGCGATTTATAAATGCGAATAAACAGAAAAAAAGCAGAGAATAATAAAGAGCCAAATAACCGTTTTCATCAATGTTTATGCTATACACAAACATGGCTTAACATCTCTGTCTGTATCTGTCGCTTGTGGAAATGAAGCTGAGCGCAAAGGTGAATTCCGGTTTCCTGTCGGGGCGGACAGCGCAGTTGGCATACATACAAATGAAGCTAACAAATCTCTACGAGTTTCAATGTGGGTTTCTGTGAAATATCAGGAGCAACAATAATTGCAATGTCAACAACAACATGAACACGGAGCAGCATGAATATTTTAATGTGCGCACGTTCGTCCCCAGATGCACACAACATGCATGTATGTTGGTGCATTAGGATGCATACAACCTAAAAAGGGTACGGGGTTTCCATCGAAATTAGAAAAATTATTTTATTTTAAGACTTTTGCCAAAAAAGGTTTAAAAAAAATATTAAGATTTACATGAGCTGTACCGATTTGGAAATATGTATCTCCAAAAGTTGAGTGTTTTTGAAATAATATTAGACAATTTTTCTTCCAAAACTCAACTCAGATGACAGAAGTATTTTAGCTTAAAAGTCGTGCATTGAAATGTCTGAAAATTTTGCCAACGAAATCCAAACAATGAGATTTTGGGTGGTATTTTCAAATCACTCTAGCTCACTTAAATCTTAATATTTGGTCAAAATATTTTGGCGCAAGTATTAAAATATTAAAAACTTTATAGTTCCGTTGGAAAAAACGCAAAGTTTTTTTTTTTGGTGATGCACCCTAATGCACGTATGTACATATATGCATATTAAGGTAAGTTATTTGTTGCTCTTTGCCACACATGCAAACGACGGGCAAACGAATTATTTATATTCAGCAAATATTCTGAGAGCATTGGCTGGCGCAGCAATGACCATTCAACATTTGTATTAGCAGCAACCACAACAACAGAATGGCAAAGCAACAGCAGGAAGGCACAAATATTTGATAACGAAAACGCCGGTAATATGCAACAGAATGTGAAATTAAGCGAAATGAAAGGAAAACGAGAGTGAACTGCGTACTCGTATGCATTTATATTAGACCGTGCCACCTTACAAGCAAATAAAAAAAAAGGTCACCCCATACCCTGAGTCTAAAGTATTTTTGCAAGACAATTTCGAAAACAATTCAGTTGGAAGAGCTTTATTTTACTGGCATTGGGAGACACCTATGTAAGTACTAGAATGAGTTACTTGAGATCAACGAACTTCGGAACAAAACAATTGTCTCCTCGAGACAAGAACATCAATATACACCGTACGAAAATAAGTTCGAAAATCATGAAGCATTACTCACGAAACTATGAACAAAATATAGTAAAACTGCACTTTTAGTTTTTCTCTACGTCAGGATTTTTTCAAAAGGTCTTTACAGTGTAAAAGATATGAATAATCCCAAAAAACAAAAAATTTTAAAAATTCAGTCAGCATAATTTACCTGCCGTAATTATTCCCTAAATCGGAAGCATTTAACTGGTGGTTTCCATCCAAAGCAAGCACCCCGGATTCCTGGATCACTTAAACGAAAGTGAAATTCGCAATGTTTTATGAAGTCCTCATATGGTAGAATATGCCAGTTAGAAAATGGCCACAATGGGTCCGCAATCTTTGTGGAGCACTCAGGACCACTCTAACTCCGAAGGTCCAATTAGTGGTGCCATTTCACGGTCATAACCACAAACATTGCAACAAATTTACAAGACAAAAATTAACACATTTGGCGCCACTTTGATGCACTTTTCGTTGAATGATAAATATCTACATACATCTAGATTTCCCGGCCCAATCATCTAGATTCTTCTAATCCTCTTATATGTGCTGGTTTTGCTTGTATGAGTCTTCCATTACTTTATGCCTTCTGGTCGACAGTTGCAGCAAATTCTATTAACTATGTATTCGGGAGCTCTCGGTTATGATGCGCTAAAATCCGATTGTGGACTGCCTGATCTAGCTTTCGGTTGCATCTGGATGGTTCCTTGCCAGATTCATTGATATAGATGCCAGGTCAAGTACCCTCAAGCCGGCCTCTTTGGAAGTACCTGGCCCACATGTGAATTAGTCTGCTGGCCAAAAACCAGGGTATGATCTACTGAAAGGTCTTTATAGCCGAAGATGGATCAGAGGGGACAAACGATCCCTTTGAGCTTACAAAGCTGCAACTCTCAATTATTGTGTGTATATGGAGAGCACTTTGCCCGATTGAAGTTCATTCGCTTCGCCCAAGATATTTACTGTCGCAGCTGCCTGCAAGATGACGAGGTAAATCATCCCAGCCTAGGACACAAACACCTAGGATGGGCTGTCCTCGTCTTCAAACATTCGTTTGGAATGTTTTTTGCTATAGCTAAACGGTAATTGCTAGTAGTGTTATCACAAAGTACTAAGTGGTATATTCTGAGTGCAGGGATAGCTATACTCCTCGAGAGCCATGATATCGCGTTTTGGCAACATTCATGGTAGGCAGGATCACCATTTATAACCATGCCAGATTTCTTTTTTATACCCGAGCGCACTTGTGCACAAGGGTATTATAACTTTGTTCACATAACGGTTGTTTGTAACAGGCAAAACGAATCGAGATAGATATAGACAAATGTATACATAAATGATCAGAATGAACAGAGAAATCGATTAAGCGGTGACTGTCTGTCCGTCCGTCCGTCCGTCCGTCCGTCCGTCCGTCCGTCCGTCCGTCCGTCCGTCCGTCTGTGCACACGATAACTCGAGTAAAAATTGAGATATCTTAACGAAACTTGGTACGTGAACTTCTTTTGGGCGTGGGACGGATGGTATTGAAAATGGGCGAAATCGGATAATAACCACGCCTACCTCCCATATAACGGTAATTTTAAGAAATACGAAAACTGCGATATTTTAGTAACTACTGAAGATAATCCACTCAAAATTGATACTTACAATGAGTTTCAGACGGAAAACATGAATATTAAAAATTTTTGGAAAATGGGCGTAGCCACGCCCACTTATGGTTACATGTGTATATCTTGGTAACCGCTGCACCAATTTCTTCCAAACTTGGCACAGTTGTTGGCCTTAGTACAGCATACTAAATGGCTGAAAATTTTAAAAATCGGACAATAACCACGCCTACCTCCCATATAACGGTAATTTTCAGAAAAACGAAAACTGCGATATTTTAGTAACTACTGAAGATAATTCACTAAAAATTGATATTTGCAATGAGTTTTAGACGAAAAATAAGAATATTAC
>NW_023458555.1:19308909-19317575 GCF_013731165.1 Rhagoletis pomonella | reverse complement strand
TAGTTTGCATTCAATTTTTGTTGTTGTTGTCGGCAATGTTGTTGCCAGCATTTGGAATTTATGAATGCAGCAGTGTTGTTATTATTTTCCGAATCACAATCAATATGCAGCAGCGTTCACATGAAAAGAAAGAAGAGCAAACAGAAAATGGAAATGAGAAGAAGTGATTAAAAATTTACAGCTCATATCAACGTATTGATTGCAACGCAATTGGTATTAAACTTTCAGCTGTATGCCGATAAGATTTTTATATGGTTTTTTGCATTTGCTGACATTCTGGAACTCATATTCTTTAAAAATAATACATAAAGCTGCACTTGTTCTTGACTAAGTCAGAAAAATAACTTTCACAACATCCACTGACTAATTGAGTTTCTCGAAATCAGCTAATGGATTAAAGCTTAAAAATTTGCAGAACTCTATGCAAATAAGCTTTTCCATCTTTTGTTCTCAGAACTTAAAAGAACTTCTAAATGCCGGGACATTTCCTTTTTCTCGCTGAATTTTATGCTAATAGCCTTTTCCTAGAAGCTGAAATATTGTTATGTTCTCAGTAATTAAAAACAATTTCTAAATGCCGGGATCAGTGGCGGATCCAGCGGGGGCGGGGGTTTTGGGGGTTAAACTGCGTGTTAGTCAGTAGCGGGCCCACGGGGGGTATTTTAATGCATAAACGCCATATTATACATACATATGCGCCATATTAAAACACCTCCCGTGGGTCCGTCACTGACGTAGTTTAAGCCCCAGAATTTATGCTAAGCCTTTTCCTAGAAGCTGCACTATTCTGTTATGTTCTCAGTAATTAAAAGAACTTAAAAATTCAGAGGCATTTTATATTACTTATCTGAAAAAAAAAACATTCAAAGAATTGATGCTAAGGCTTTATACAGTGCATATGTACGTATATGGATCAGCAGAAGAAATGGTAGAAACCATGTGGGAAAAAATTAGTAAAGTTTGCACAAAAGCCACTCAGTAATTATGTGAAAATAGGCAGAAGGTACGAACATGGCAGTTTAAAAAGTCCACTAGAAATTATATTAGTAGAAAAGTGTGTTCACAAACGGGGCCAGTTTTTTCAGATACGAGTGTAGACGATTTCTGATAAAAGACAATCAGAGATACAAATATGTATGTAAATTAGGGCGGGAAAAGTTTTTTTTACTACGCGTGTATAGCATTGCATATTTGCCGAAGAAACCATTTGTCTAAAATCAATTTGGAATATGCTAAATTACAAAACTAGGTTTCGAAGAAAATGTCAAAATTTTCTTGTCAATGTTTTAAAGAAAACATAAGCACAGAAGTGGATCCTCATAAAAAAAAAACCCCTTTTCAGCATTTTTTCTACAACATTTAAGTACTTCTTTACGACACTACAGCAAAATGCTAATAAACTTAGCGGAACCATTCTCACACATAAACACATAGGCCAAGAATATTTAGTAGCGCCGTAATATTATATGGAATAATTATCCCTTTCCACGCTATGAGCTTTACCTATGGTCTTATTTCCGCCTGTGAGATCTCAGCCAGGCGTCCGTAATCTTTTTCTATGCTCTTGCAACTATAAAACTGGTCCGATGCGTCAACAACTAGTCTTGTGTCATGTAAGCAAGGGCGTAGCCAGTTAGGGCAGGGGGCAGCCCCCACCCCTCTACATTAATCATTGCATTCTGTGATGAACAGGATGGAAAACGCCAACGAGAAAAACACTTCCGCTTCCGTTAAATCTTGTTGTTCTACCCTAAAAGATGTGAACAACTTTTTTCGCGAATCACCGACTCGTAAGAATTATGCTCCTAATAAATATATCACGTTTGTGTGAAACAAGATGCTCGAAAAAATATACAGCTATGAGGAAATTTTCAGAAAATTTTCCTGAAGTTGTGGAAGCTTTAGAAGAGTTGTCAATTCAGAGAAACTGGAACCTACAGCAAGCATTTTGCAAAGGAAGACGATAGACGTCATCGCCGTTGGTCAGCACATTGAAAATATTTTGAAGGTGGTTAAGAATGATCTCCTCGAATGCAGAAGGAGTCACTACTGTTGAGTTGATTAACAAATCTGGTATTATTACAGTTGATCTAGGAGTAGAAATTTCTCTAACACGTTTGGCAGGTAAACAAAAAAACAGAGGCAACCCCCATCGGTCAATGAAAATGAGTACTGGCGACGGTCTATAATAATACTGTATGTGGATTTTCTAAGTACGATATGCAGAGTTGCCACCGAAACAAAAACAGAAAAATGTTAACAGTTGAAGTTGTAGATCTATTTATAGAAGAAAATGAATTTCTACCAGCGATAAATAAGTGTATTTCCATTTTGAGTGCTTCTCCATGCACAACAGTGACTGTGTAGTGATCGTTTACTAGACTTCGTAGAGTAGATACCTGGCTCAGAAGCACAACAGGAGAAGAGAGGCTTTCTGGACTATGCCTCATGAGCGTCCATAGAAAACTCGTTATCGAAAACCGCGAGATGAATCAAGCCAAAGAAATCGAAAAGTTTGCTGAAAATCTGAGACGTTTGTTTAGCGTAAAAATGATTAAATAAAAAATATATCAAAAAAATTAACAAGTATATTTCGTTTCTGAAAAATAACATAAACATAGTGTCTGCAGCGCTATCTATTGGGTGAATTTTTTGCAGTAGCATTGCTTCAAGAATTTCAACCGGATTATGCAATAAATACGGCTTTTACAAGTAACTCGAATCTGGTGCCACCTACCGAGTCTCCTAGTAACCTATAGTAGTACCATATATGCAAGGTATAACCTCCGAAAACTTGGCTGAGATCTATATAGTGGTTTTGGCGTTAAACCCGAACAAGAAAAAACGGCTATAATTTTACATACATATGTATATAGATAAGATATAAGATAACTAAATAATATCCGCAATATTTGTGCCTTATTCTGCAAGGCTAGTATCGTAAAGAGTAGTGTAAAAGTTTCGAGAGTTCATCATCAGTAACTTAATTGGGTCTTATCAGTGTGCTGTCAAACCGAACTAGCTTGCTTCCATTTCCATAGTTGGGTAAAATTTAGAAAAAATTTCCCCCAAAAAATCCCGATAAATTTTTTTTATAACTTCAGAAACGGCAGGAAATCTCTGACCCTTCCAGCCCAATCACCGGTAAAGCCAAGACCATTCTTATCCTCTCATTGAATAAGCCTCCATAACTACATGTACATATATCAATTATCAAAAGTAATATGGTGCTAGTGTGATCAGATGATACTAAGAATTTGTTGCTAGCCGCTATCTACATATTTTTTGGAGTATAAGGGTATACTGCTTGAGTGTTTTATTATAGGTCGTTCAGTAAACATAAAACGGAGCATTATACAATAAATAATATGGACATAACAAGTGAAGCGGACAAGTTCAAAATAGCGCTTGCAATTTCCTACATGCTGCAAAAATATATTTAAACAGTTAGGGTATTCACAACGGTGTCAGTAAGTGTCGTATTGTTGTACGTCGTTAACTTTAAAAGCTTAAATAAATGTTTAGAGGACTTGAAACCACAACCATATTTTTTGTAGCACAGTGAAAATTCATAATATGATTTGGGTGGTACTTTGTAGACCACTTAGTATATTTTTAACCGTTTCAGGTTTACGACATGCAACAATACGACACTAACGACACCGTTGTGAATACCCCAAATACAAAGTCGGTAAATCGTCAGTTATCGGTAGAGGAAAAATTTTTAGTAGTTGTTTTTGTAATAGAACAATTAGAACGGACTGCAGAATATGCTTGTCCATATACCCAATGCAGTTAGAACTATTCTCACCTATGACGCGTTCGTCTGGCCGGAAGTGGTTAAAGCCCAGCATGCAGCTCTCAAGAAAACGGTTAAGAAAAAATTTCCATTATTTCGTGTGTATGTCCAAAGAATTTTGCCATCTGATACTTCACAGTTTGTTGCCTCATTCCTTCCTCAATAAATAATGGAATGGGCATATACTTCTTTTACAAACCTGGGTCGCCTTGTGTTTTTTTTTTATCAAAAAACATTAGAAAACCGTAGTAGAAAGCGCAGCAAATTTCTTAAAAACTGCGTACTGCCGCAAGCAAATTTGACATAAGAAAAGCCTCCTACGATTTTCTCTGCAGCAATTGGTCAATCAGTAAATACTGGGTGGCCGCACTTAGTGGCTTTCGGAGAAATTAGGAAACAGACAACAGCTCAAGGAAGTCATTTGATACCCGATTATGCGAATAGCTGCGTTGAGATAATTTTTTGGATAACACGGTGAAAGAAGGAAAGTTGATGGGTTGCTCGTGGCACAGCCGGGATTTTGAAATTGGGACCCAACCGAAAGTCTGTTACGTAAGGTTTAACCACTACATTACTAGGAATATTTCGGAGTGCAACATCATCGCGAAGATAAGCATACATTTATGCCCTAAAGCCTGCCCAGGTTTATTGAACTTTATGCGCTAGAAATCTACATATATAATCTTACTAACTTATTAGGGCAATTCACAACAGAATTTTTTTGTACTAGGCTCGCGATTTTTTCAGATTTTATTGCTCAACGATGGATAAATTTTTTACCCTCACTGGACTAGACACATCTGACTATCTGCCATAAAAAGTCGACATTTCTAACAAAGCAACTTAACCCCAGTCGTCGTCAAAATTTAGTATGTTTGCTATGCTTCTAAAACCAAAAATTGTAATCAATTTGCACAGTCACCGTGTAAGCAACAAGCAACTGGTTGTATAATCAGTGGCGGATTTACAGTCTTGGCCGCGCTAGGCCCTGTAGTACTAGCTGCCCTTTTCTAAACGTAGGTTATTTAGCTACTACATATGATTTTAATTTTTTTGCCGAAATATATTATCGATAAAATAACAGCAATCGCTATATTGCTTACTGCTAACATTTGTCTTTTTATCCCTTGTCGGTGAATAACAGACAATATAGACCAAGAGTTCATGACCAGAACACTACGTAAAATAATGAAAAACTCGGAATTGGGTCGGGCACATCTTGTTACCATCAGTGTATTACTTTATCATATTTGCCTCCCCTAATGCCTTGCCGCCCTAGGACCGGGCCTACCGGACCTTAGGGCAAATCCGCTACTGTGTACAATAGCGTCTGTGCCATGCAATCCACACGTAGATTTAGCGCTCGCAGCAATGACATTTAGCAATAAAGTGGTAGCCTGAATTTGGCGTCAACAGAAAGCCCACTGCATTGTGGTCAAAATGGAGAAGATAACGTCAGTAAGGCTGTCACAAGGTGGTGAAATGACAAGAATCGGAATGTAATGCTTTGGCCAAAAATGAGTTGCGCAAATGTGCAAACACGGTTGTGTATTCCCAATTGAAAACATGAAAATAGTCGTACTCGTATGTTTGTTTGTAAATATGTACTCGTATATTAGGGTGTATCATTCGCAATACAAAAAAAAAAAAATATCGGTAATTTTTTTACAACGGAAATTTAAAGATTTTTATATTTTAAGACTTGCGCCTATTTTTTTCGGAAAAATATTGAGCTTTACGGCAAACGGTTCTATATGGGGTATTCCATGAGTAAGTGAAACTTTGTGTCCAATTGTAGAGTAGCTTATTGAACATGGAATGCTTGATGAATCAATGCTCAATACCTGAAATTAACGTTTTTTCGAAAAAAAATTTAGTTATATTATTTTATTACACTGTAAATATACTCAAAACTTCAACATTAGAAAAGTAGTTGAATACGACAACATATTTTAATATAGAAGGCTCTGCAAAATCAAGTATTCACAAAGTTATTATTTTTTTGAAGGGGGGAATAAATGTCTCGATCTTTCTGCGCCCCGAAGAAGCAATATTGCATTGAAGAAAAATAGGCATTTAAATTATATAATAGGATAAAATCACTACGGTTTAGCATGTCCAACCCGTGACTAAAAAGTTTTAAACTTCGTATTGCTTAGTTACTACTTTAGGGAGTTTTCTATAATTTCATAACTAGAGTGTGTTTATACTAAGCAGCCCTATTTGATTTCTTTTATTATATTATAAGTACCTACTTAAGAGATTTTGAAACGTTTTATCGTGTCCCGCCCGTGACAATCATTTATAATTTTTTTCTAATGATGCCTAACAATAAAAAAATAAGTTTAACGTTTCAAACCTATGTTTAATGCCACAAAACTCTGAAGTACAGGTTGACTAAACACCATAATACTGTTGGTGGGCTAAGCGATGTAGTAAAAAATTTCGCGTGGCCAGCTCGAAAAGTCAAGATAAGCATTACTATCTTAGAGACGCCAGAGAATTCTATGATGATGGTTGCTTAACAACAATTAAAAGTCAATATTAACAATTACCTGAAAAGTTCCAACCAAGAAAATCTAGAAGTTCGCGAAACTTATAAATTCAATCCAATAAATAGCCTTTAAGTGACATAGATATACATATGTATCTGCTTACAAGTATTCTAATGCAGATAACTTTTCGGATTAGACATCGATACACAAGATCTTTTCTGACGTTCTATGGTTTTAAGGAATAGCTAAATTTGAGCATGATTTGTCCATGAAATCAGTTTCCAAAAATAACTCAACTCGAGCCACTCTTAAGCCGGTTACTCAATGTCTGGTCAACACTAACAGCAGGTTAGACATCTCTATCGACGTGATAACAGTAGTCGATATACATGTTTAGCCTGTAGTTAGTATTAGTCAGACATACATAGCTATTCTAAACAAACTTGAAAATCATTAAGGCACATTCGAAATTTCGTTGCAATCAAATGCACCGTGCAGAAGTGCATTAGGAAAATGCATATAAAATTTCATGCGTTTGCAAATAATCCTTTCTTCCATGCATTTTAATACATCAATCTGGCGACTTCTAGCTTTCGTTTGGTATAACTATTGCCCCTAAAATAGATCCTGGGGTCAGCAGTATATCGTGCGTCTTACAATGACTCCACTGTCATAAAAGTAGGTCAATTGATCTTGTATTTGACCTCTAACATTTATCATACCTAATCTCTTTGATATGGATCTCACTAGAAGCTTCCTTTCATGAAGAAAATCGTACGTGTCCCACCCGTGACAAAAGTTGTCCCACCCGTGACAGGAGAATTTTGAATTTTTTAATAATAAACAAATAATTCTTATTATGGTTTGTGCTTTGTTGGGATTGCTGGTTCTTTTCTGTATAGTAAAACATCTAATCCAGATAGAAATGTTAAGTAAATTCACAGACTTTCCTTAAAATATATGTTCTCCAAAAAGCAGTGTCTTTTCTTTGTCCTACCCGTGACGGAAGAAACAGCTCAGAATTTTCCAATATAAAATCAAGTTGGAATATTTTTCGTATTTGGTAATAACTCGTATATTAGTGAACTAGGTGTAGCTTTATCAAAATGTAGAATTGCTTAGTACTTTATACTTAAATTAAAAAAGAAAAACTATTTTTGCTGTACAAATGTCCCACCCGTGACGATGGAATACCCCATATGAAAATTTCCCAAAAAAAAAAATTTTATAATAAAAATTTATTTAAAATATATTTTTTTTCTAAAATGCCACTTCAGGTGATTTTAAGCTTAACAGGTCTGCATAAAAATGTTTAAAAATTTATTCAAAGGAATCAAAATAGTGAGATCATTGGAGGTATTTTTTTTGGTGCTGCACCCTAATGTACTTTATACATATGTATATATGTACTTTTGCGAAAATAGCCGCTGGCATGTGTGGATCTATAATTTTCACACTGTTTCTGGTAGTGCCATTTTGCTGGCTAGCAAAATGTTGCTGCTATTGATTTTGCGCCAATGTTGTTGACAGCCGATGCTTAGTTGTGCTAGTTGTTGCATAACGCAGAACGCTACATATGCTGTGCTGCTGCATGCAATGCATGCGGAAATTCACGAAATCACCGTCAAAGGCTTTCAATTTCGATTTGTGGCAATAGCAAAGCTAACACATGCGAATACCCTCGTGAAATTGCCACATAGGCAAGCAGCAGTTGGGATGACGTAGCAGAAGGGCGTATTTTTAGTCTGTATATATCTAAGGTAAATGTGCAATAAAACCGAAAATCCGTGCTTTATGCAATCAATGCGCCAAAAAAGGCAAACAAGCTAACATTCATGCCATGAAGGGCAGCTGTAAGGTGCAAAGCAGACCAAACAAAGACAAAGGAAAGTTTGCGCTCGGAAGGAGTGCGGCGAGATGCGTAAAGCGTGGCACAGCGTAGTACAGCGAAATCAGTCGTCAGCGTCGAAAGTTGAGAAGGTCGTTAATAAGCAAGCACTTATAAGGTGTGTGTGTGTGTGTGTGTGTGTGCGAAAAGCGCAATCACACTCACAAAAACAAGCACAATCCCAATGCCAACGCCAAGTCACGAATTACCCCTACACATGCACGGCCGACATGGCGTATGAGTGTTCTGTGCGCATAGAAATGATTGCATTTGTGTGCCCACCAATGCTTGCTTGCCGGCCCTTCATCTTCTTGCCATAGCTGCACACATAATCGATCGCTGACACAGAAAATAAATATGCCAAAAACCACCAACTGGCGTAACAGCTGGGCAAGCTTCGCAACCTTCTAACGGGTGATTTTTTAAGAGCTTGATACCTTTTTTTTTAAAAAAAACGCATAAAATTTGCAAAATCTCATCGGTT
>NW_023458555.1:19302429-19308809 GCF_013731165.1 Rhagoletis pomonella | reverse complement strand
AACCGATGAGATTTTGCAAATTTTATGCGTTTTTTTTAAAAAAAAAGTTATCAAGCTCTTAAAAAATCACCGTTTATATCAATCAGAAAAAAACCAAACGAGCTTCCTGGTTCTGTATATTTTCATTTTTATACGTTGACGATTTTTGGGAATCAAACTGACGATTTCTCACTTCAGTGACCTGGCCACACTGATCCCAATAGTCAAAAAATCCGGCTAGAACTGCAAACCCAACTGAAAAGAATTCATTTCACATGTACATACATATGTATGTACTTATGAGTGTATGTACATATGAGTAGTCCACTTGCAAACAGCGTTATGTGATTTTTAATAGAAAGCCATAAATTCGAAAAAACATCTACGACAACAAGTAACATTTAAATTGAATCTTTTTTATTATTACCTGAAAATTTGGATAAATAAGAGCCTTATAAAATTGTAACATAACATAACATGACATAAGATAACATCAACAGTCTATACGACCTAAAGCAGTTTTCTAAGTTCATCAAAAGATGTATAGTTTTGAAAGTTTATAAACAAGTATGATAGCGACTTTTGGAAGAAGAGAACATTTGATGCTATTTTTTTCAGAATACAAAAAGATTTTGCTCTGTATTGTTAGTGGACATGAAACTACTATAAATACTGGTACGTAATCCTCCAAAAACTAAAAATTGAATAAATTTTACATAGCGCTCTTTGCAAGTGGACTACTCATATGTATGTACACGAAGTAAAAGCTTTACATGAAATACTCATACGACGTGGTGTACCTTGCAAGCCGGTGTACAATGTCGCTTGAAATGGAATGAAACGGAGTAAATTCGTATTGCGCCATTTACCTATGTTGCGTCATTTTCATGCGCTTCCTTTTCAAGGCATTGTATATTTTGGCTTAAATGACTTATATACATATGTAAGTATGTATGTATATCCACATTTCATGTAGATCTTTATTATTTGCTTGCTTGAAAAAACAAAATATTTCGTGTCAAAATGAATAATCAAAACCAACAACAAATGTGCGTCTGCAGCGTTTTTGCTTTTACCATTAGCTACATTTATTCATATTTTTCTGTTGTCGCAGCTGAGTTTAATTTGGACAAGTCTTTATTATTATCATTAGGGGTATTCACGATCCGGCGCATGTGGTCTAGCATGGTGCATAGATAGGATAAATAGGATGATTGTTGTTGTTTCATGTGTTCAAACAACAACAAAATTAGCCAATCATGCTATATATGCACCATACTGGACAGAATGCACCGGATTGTGAATACCCCTATTGTTATAGCATGAGGACATATATATCCATGTATGCAAGTGTGTATATTTCATGTATGGATAAGTTTTTTGTATACGTATACGTACGTTTGTAGTTTCTGGTGTGTGCTGTCGTTATTATAATAGGTTTTCATGTTCTTCCTTTTTGTGGTATGACAAATGTGTTAAAAGTAATTACTTTTATACACATACTAAAATGCAAGGAAAGTCAAATTGCTCATATTTTAAGGTGATGGCAAAATATGAAAATGCTTCGCATGCGTTTTCTTTTGCTTAGTTTATGTAGTTTAGAAAGTTTTTGTTTACTACGTGTTGTCTTAGAATGGTGTCGAAGCAACCAACTGCGTGGTTGCAAGACATTAGGTTCCTTTAATATTGATAAATATTTTCCCTCAAACCTCCTGAAAAGTTTAAAAATGTTTATTTTGAAAAAAAGGAATATTAAGAAATATTAAATAATGCATTGGATTAGAAAGTAAATTAAATAGGTGGCAACTCTCTTAAGAAAAAAATTCTGAAATAAAGGTTTCTTAAGCCTCTCTCGGTTTACATCTTTATATGTTGTAATATTTAGTTCCTCTTTTTACATAACTAAATTGAATTTGACGTTTAGACAGGTGGCAACTCTCTTCAAGGGTTTTCTAAATAAAGATTTCTTACACCTCCTTGCTTGACACAAATATTGCAATATCTTATTAACCTTATTGATGCAACTTAATTTTTCTCAAAACCATTTTCGAAATAGGTGGCAACTCCCTTCAGAAAAATCTTGCGAAATAAACCGTTATTTAAGTATTTTTTTCCACTTATTAGTTAAATTGAATTTTACTTTTAATCAAGTGGTAACCCTCTAAACATGTTTTCGAAATAATTATTTATCATACCCGCTTCGTTTGACATGCAGATCGTAATATTTAATTGAACTTGTTAATTAAATTGATTTTGACTTTCAAATAGTTGGCAACCCTAGTCTAAGTATTTTCAAGATAAAGCTGTCGTTAAGGTTTCTGGAATGCCAACCATATTAAAATATGTATTTAACTAAAATTATTAATAAAATTGAATTACATTTTTTTAACAGTTGGTAACCCTGTTTTCGAAATAATTCTTTTTATAAATTTCGATCGTTTGACATTCATATTGTGGAATTTCGTTGTACTAATAGTTTTAATTTAATTTCCATTTTGAACAGGCGGTAACCCTCTTAGAATATCCTAACCTTGTAGTGTTATTGAAAATGGGTCCAGCTTTTGTAAACTTAATATTTTATCGCAATATTTTGGCGAAAGTCCTTAAATTTAAAACATTTTATAATTCCGGTGGGAAAACTGTAACTTTTTTTTTAGTGAGACACTCGCAACTGATAAAAATTAATATGAAAACAAATTGAATATATTCTTTTTAGTATGCCACTTTGTTCGCCTGCACTTTATAACTAAACAGGGAATGCTATATTTTACGGATATCATCAAAGCAAAGACTTTTAGAAAATTAAATCTGCATAGTGCTTAATTGTTTTATTTAGATTCAGCCCCAGTAAAAGTTTTTAGCAAATTTATTGCTGCAATGATTAATATTTTCACACGGCCAACCACACATGTGCTTACACTACATATGTATGTATATACAAGCAATTACCTACCGATGTAGGCAAACTTACAGGACACGTTTTGCTTTCGTCTGATACGCGTAGCTTATCCAAAAACAAATTACTTTTTTTATTTATTATTCTGTTGTGGTTGGCAGCACGCACATATTTACCGATGACTGCACAACTATGTTGTATGCATACACTTCCTCAAAGCTCATCAACGTCTTCAATGTATGTATGTATGTGCGTACATATGTATGTATTTATAGTATATGCATAAACAAGTAATTGACTTCCAGGAAACAGACAACAAAACTAGGTAAATAATCAACATTTACATACAAACATACTAATGTACATACGTGCTCCGAACCATTGTCGTAGGCCAGAAAAGTTGGTCAGTCAGTTAAAGTAATCAACTGACAGCCAGCCAGCCAGTCGATTGACTGACCGACTATGTGGGGCTTAGCTTTTGTAGCACAATACACGTAGCCAACTGGCCAGTTATTATGTGAAGGACGGAGATGTTTTCCTATGCCTTAACTGTTTCTAAAAATTTTGCTTTGTTTGGAATTTTCCATTATTAAGTAAATTTATCTCCATGTAGGTACATATTTAAGTATGTATGCAGGCATGTAAACTTGTATGCATGTGTAAATAGTTGTAGCTTTCTTTTTATGTTATTGTTTTTTTTTTTTTGGTGTACTTTTTACTAAACCTTTCTCACCTGCTTGCTACTAGCAAATATTTACATACCTTGTTATCCTTTTGCCATGAGCATGTGCCTCGCTTATCGATTACTTTGCATGTTAATAAGGCGTCCTGACCCGGATTCACTTCGCTATACTTTGGTTGTTCTGAGAATCGTTGAAAGCAATTTATTCCTAGAAATATACGAATAGCAGTAAATATATAAATTAGTGATAGGTAAAAGTGTAAAAGCAAAATGCTTGGCAATTTAATGTAACTACATTAGTTAATATGTATTTGTAAATTTAATAAATGTAATTAAATGTAGGTACGGTGGCATCCTAAGAAAGTTATCGAAGTGTGTGTGTAATTTTTTTTTATTGAAGGGAATTAGTTTGAATTGATTTGAGTCCATGAGCACTTGAGTCTTAGTTGTAAATTCTATTGCCTCATTATGGCTTTCATGGCTTCATTTCTAATTTATATTTAGTATGCACAAACAGAGAGACACAAATTAGCTTGCCATTAGAAGAAAAAAAAGTTTTGTATAGATAAGTTATGTTGCACTTTTTGACATTCTTTATAAAATAAGGCTAAGAACACCATTGAATAATAGCTGGTTTCTCCAACTCAACTTAACTTAGTTTAGCCACTTTTTGGACTTAAGTCAAAAGTTAGCCTACGTTTTACACAGCTTATTCTTGACTAAGTTAAGAAAATGGACTTAACTAAGTCTAGTTGAGTTGGAGAAACCAGCCCTAAGAGTTTTAATCAAGAAGAAAATTAGCATTGTCTAAGCCAGTACCCAGCACTGGACAGCTCAATATTGTAGTAACTCTTCAACGAAACCAATGTTGGAGTACTGTCCTGTGGCATTGACAAGACGTTAACGTCTAAGTAGATCTCTGTCTCCAGAATTTTCACTCGGCCTGCCCGTGGGTGAAAGTATTAAGTGACCATAGGCTTAGAAGAGTAACAAGAGCAGCCCCAGGAGGCTATTGAATGCGAGTTTGGTCTACAACAACACAGACGTATAGCCCTTTCACTACTAAGGCTTTGAAAGTCTTTTGTTTAACGTGCGACTTTCACAAAAATTTGCTGGGATTACATCGAAATATGTACTTCCATTCAGAATAAATCTGAGTAGTTACTCCTTTAATGGAAAGAGGAACAAGGCCGTCGAATATTCTCCTTATAAAGAAGATCAAGATGAAGACGGTATGTAAGTAAGTTCAAAAGCTCAGTAATTTCTTTATGTACTACAGGCAGGATGACATTCTTCTTATGACATCTTTATTTGCCACAGTTCTTGCAACATCCCATTTGTAGCTTGAAAATTTTGTTCTAACATTCTCTCTCTCCCCACTCGAAGCAGAAGAATGTGTCACCGCCACTTGATTTAAAGGTAATGAAATAAGAGCTTCAATTCTTGTCTACGCAAAAAGGCTCATCAGCAGCCGGATTCCAACTGTCGCTATCGCAAATTTTTATAAATAAAAGTCTACAATAATTGTTATCTAAGGCATATAATCTAAAACACAAAAATAACTGTTATTTGCATCTTATTTAGATAAAAATTAAAAATAACTGTTATTTTGGATTTATAGAATAAAAATCATAAATAAATGTTATTTTTATTAATTTTACATAAAAAGTACAAAAAAAAATTATTTCAAATTTGATTCTCACTGAAAAGAGAAATCGATTGGTATGTATCACTTCGTTGTAGAACCTGGATGACTACCTACATATGCGCACTATTTTGCTTTATTACTCAATTGTTAAGTTTAAAAGTTGGTCTTATTGCTCAACGAGAAAAGAAACAAAGCAAATTTGTGTTATTTCTACCAATTAAATTAAATTTTTTCTATCTAATAATTTTTGCGCCATGTAGCTCGCAATTTGACATAACCATGAAACAAAGATTCTATAAAAGGAATATTTGATTGTGATTTTAATAATGTAAGCAGAATTTTTGATTTAATAACAGCTATTTTAGCAAAAATATGCCGACATCGAATTTCAATATTTCGGCGAAACCAACATGTGCGACTTTTACCAATCTTTTTTAAGGAAAGTCCATCGATGGGGGTATTCAGAAAAAATAAAAAGCTTGCAATACTTAATGCAGCTTGCACGTATTGCTATTTTTTGTAGGCATATTGAATAAAAAATGCTTACTGAAAAAACGTTTATAAAGCTTTTTTCCATTAAGTCCCAATCAAATTTAACCCATAGTATGCATTTGAATCGAACTGAGTTATTTTATTTTTTATTTATTTTTGTATTTTTGTATAAATCTCACAGCTTTAAGCCTTTTTTTATTGCCATTCATTGCACGCCATATGTCATGCAATACACGGCGCCATTCACAGCAAGCGTCACCGATCGATCCAGCCAGCCTATTGTTTTGCATACTTCACGGCGCTTTATTCTACTGAATATACATTTGTCATTCATTCATTCATTCGTTCATTCATACATGCTCACTCACTCACTCACTCAATGTCCAACCACCCACAGGCAAACATGCAAACACGCAGCTAACATTTATTCATACTCGTACTCGTATTTTACGCTTTTACTTCTATTCATTATTTATTATGCAATGATGATGATTTTTATCGCATATCAAATAAATTTGCAGCTTCAGTGAGCACAAAAACATTTTATGAGTATGCGGCGACAACGAAAACGAAATACCACATACATATGTACATACATATATTTATGTATATACGAACATGACGTTATTTATGGAGGCATGAATAACTGAATAAATGGCGGAGAAGGAGAAAGCAAATATTTA
>NW_023458555.1:19293468-19302329 GCF_013731165.1 Rhagoletis pomonella | reverse complement strand
TACATACATGCAAACATACTGGTCTCCCCTCTCACTGAGTTATTCAGATAAATCGATTGGTATGTATCACTTCGTTGTAGAACCCGGGTGGCTACCTACATATGTGGACTATTTTGCTTTATTCCTCAATTGTTAGGTTTAAAAATTGGTCTTATTGCTCAACGAGAAATGAAACAAAGCAATTTGTGTTATTTCACATTCAATTTTGCCGTTCGTGTTATTTCAACCAATTCAATTCAATTTTTTCTATCTAATAATTTTTGCGCCATGTAGCTCGCAATTTGACATAACCATGAAACAAAGATTCCATAAAAGGAATATTTGATTGTGATTTTAATAATGTAAGCAGAATTTTTGATTTAATAACAGCTATTTTAGCAAAAATATGCCGACATCGAATTTCAATATTTCGGCGGAACCAACATGTGCGACTTTTACCAACATTTTTAAGGAAAGTGCAGGAAAGTGAGGTTATTCAGAAAAAAAAACATACGTACATATGTATGTATAGTCATTTTTTGTATGCATATTGAATAAAAAAAGCTTACTGAAAAAACGTTTATAAAGCTTTTTTCCATTAAGTCCCAATCAAATTTAACCCATAGTATATATTTGAATCGAACTGAGTTATTTTATTTTTTATTTATTTTTGTATAAATCTCACAGCTTTAAGCCTTTTTTTATTGCCATTCATTGCACGCCATATGTCATGCAATACACGGCGCCATTCACAGCAAGCGTCACCGATCGATCCAACCAGCCTATTGTTTTGCATACTTCACGGCGCTTTATTCTACTGAATATACATTTGTCATTCATTCATTCATTCATTCGTTCATTCATACATGCTCACTCACTCACTCACTCACTCATGTCCAAACACCCACAGGCAAACATGCAAACACGCAGCAAACATTTATTCATACTCGTACTCGTATTTTACGCTTTTACTTCTATTCATTATTTATTATGCAATGATGATGATTTTTATCGCATATCAAATAAATTTGCAGCTTCAGTGAGCACAAAAGCATTTTATGAGTATGCGACAACAACGAAAACGAAATACCACATACATATGTACATACATATATTTATGTATATACGAACATGACGTTATTTATGGACGCATGAATAACTGAATAAATGGCGGAGAAGGAGAAAGCAAATATTTACGCGTTTTTTTATGCATATTCATTGAAGAAAACGTGGAGCAAGAATAAAAACAACAACCGAAAGTGTCAGTTACTTATGAGGCGCGCTACGAAGTGATGCAATGTCTTTATTTACATGCTCGTAAATACTTTTAAAAGTCTTTATTAGTATAAGTGAGTTATTATACTTAGAGATATCAGTCTAAGACATACAGAGGTGTTGTATTGGATTGAGTAATAAATTGATGATCCTAAATATTTTTATGACAATATTACTATATAAAAAGCGGCCTTTGGTATGACTGAAGAAATGTGTAATTTATCTTATTTAAGAAGAAATTGTCTTTGTGACCGCTGCTGTGAATATGAATACAAAAGCATTTTGAATTTAAATGATGCAAGTTTTTGAATGAATAAATTTAGTTTAGGTACATTTTAAATTAAAAATACAATATCAATTTACACATTAATTAATATATTATCTTAAAAATATTTAAATTTTACATTAAATTCGATAACCACTTGCCAAAAACCTTTTTAGGTCAATAATATTTCATTGAACATATAAAAAAAATTATTAATTATTTCTCAATGTAACTAGCCAGGACTACCATAGTCTTCTATATAGAATGCCATTGTTTCTGATATAATTCGGACACTGAAAATACAAAGTTCGACGTGTATTTTAATACATATTTAGGTAATTCACAAGTCGTGTTAGGCATCGTTATGTATTGAAAGTTTTAGAATTGTTCATTATAAAGTTACTGTTCCATAATGATGATGAGAAGTTGCCACCTTAAGGAAAATTTCGGTATAAGTAAATTGATAAAATAATGTAAATATTGCAATGTGGCTATCAAAAGAAAGGAGCCTTCTTAAGGCTTACAGCCGAAAATATTTTTGTGAAAGAGTGTCACATGTTTGAAAATTTTCGTTTAATTTAATTGACAAGATAAATTAAATATTGCAATGTGGGTATCAAACGAAAGAAGTTTGGGAAATTTTACTGCCAAAAATATTTTTGAGGAATGTTGCCATATGTTTGAAAATTCTTATTCAACTAAATTGATGAAATAAATGAAATTCTAAAATACGAATATTAAATTAAAGAGATTTAAGAAAGTTTACTGTTGAAAATATATTTGAGGGGGTTGTCATCTATTTTAAAAACTTAATTCAGTTAAATTTATACGAAAAAGTAGATACTGAATTAGTTCACTTTTTAAGAAAGTGCGCGATGTGTAGACTCGAGTTATAAGTCTATAAATAGATTAAATTCCCATGAGAAAGCCTACTTTACCTACCTACTTTCTGAGTAGCTTCGAAAATATCCTACATTTGTTTGAAAAACTCATTTCATAAAGCTCTTTAAATATACATAATTTATTTTTAATGAATCAGGCCATACGAGTTTTGGGAGGGAGTAACAACACAAAAATACTTTTAAGGCACAGTGAAGCACGGGTATTTTCTAACCTATAATATTTGTGTACAAGTAAATTAAATTCGAAATTTCCAACACGGTGAAAACCTCTTCAAAATAATTTGAAACTAAAACCTTCTTAAACCTCTTTCGTCAGACATCCATATGATGTACATATTTAAGTTAACTAATTCCGCAAATTCAAGTTGAATTTGACTTTTTCAATAGGTGGCAACTCTAATTAATGTGCTTTAGAAATAAAGACTTTTCAACCCCATTTAAATTGATAAACGAATTGAAATAGCCCATTTATGTTACTGAATAATTTGAATTAAATTTTTTAACTCGTGGCAACCCTAATCAGGAAAACAAAGAAAATTTATTTCAAATCTACAGGCAGAGCCTATTAATTTGACAACTGAAAAAGGGTTTGTGGGTACATTTTCAAAATGAAATATTTTCATGAGGCGGAAAAAGGTGGCGAGAGTACCCTACTATCTCCTGGCGAACAAGGGTTAAAATTACCATAAAACCTAAAAATATTTGAGAAGCTTTTAGGGGAATGTTTGGCCTTTAAATTTTGCACAACTTGCAATAGCCACCTTTGGAACGTCATCACCAGGTGTGGAGCAGCTGGGGATGCTATACTCAGTAACAAGTTATATAATTAATAGATATGTAGTTTCTATAGCGCTAAGCAGAAAATTTTACTAAGGTTCACCGAAAAAAACCAGAGGGATATCGTATTATTAGTTAGCTTTTATCAGCATGCTTTAAGGTTGATAGGGATAACTAAATGCTGATACAATGATTACAAAATTATTGTTGTTTTGAAAATTTTTTTTTCATAAAACAGCAAAAATGTCAAGTGTTATGCTGGATTTCTACTTTTCTTTAAATGGCAAAACTTGCAATGAAAAATTGGGCATTAAAAAATATACACATCACTATGTTAAAAAAGTAGTCATTAAGTTTATTTTCACATGGAATTTTTTAAAGGGCGTCAATTGTTATTACTTCAATGCCTAGTCGAAGTTCGGCATTAATAAAAATTTCAAATTCTTCTGTATACATCCACAAATATCGAAAAAATGGATAGTTAAATAATAATGTATACTGCCAACAAAAAATTCAGGAAACAACCAAAACCTTCCACAAACACAGCTTGTAGCAAAAGCGATTTCAGCTGGCCCCCCGTCTCTGCGACGCTAAATTTTACAGGCGTCGCTCCCTACCGCAGTAGTCTAACAAATGGCAAATGTCAATCACGCGTCATAAATCATTTGTCAACGTTTTGTTGCATAAAACACATGCGGGTGGCAAAGAAGATTATAATCTGATGTACATACATGCATATGTATGCAAATATAATACATACCAGCTTGCATGGATACGAAAATACTTATGTATGCAAATGTGACATAGAGACGGTTAGGAGGGCAAACACTTTTTTGGGGCGCAAATCACTCAACGATTAGTTAGAAAGTTTGGAATATATTTATCGTGGAGATCTTGAAAAAAAAATAATTGCGTTAATTTCTTTAATTCATCCTTTTTAACTACGGCCACTGTAGGTAGGTGGCTAGAGGGGTGGGCAACCGTTCGATGCGACCCAGGTGCGATCCCTGTTCAGGAAGAAATCTAAAAGCTAAGATATTTATTTATTTCTCTATTTTAGCTACATACTTGAAAATTTCTAGGGCCAGAATATCCAAAGTAGTATCAAAACTCTTTCTCGCTTTCAAGAGAATAAAACGATGGTTTTTAGAAAAAAGTTTTGTTGGAAATAGTTTCCTTAGTTTGTTAGAAATTGAAAGTTTTACAAAAATGTAAGCATTCTAACAAGCTTTTATTTAGGTTCACCTGTGTGTAATCAAATATTGCAATCAATTTTTAACTTACATCCCGATTATCTAGAAATTTGAAACTTAGCTCAGAATCCGGTGACAATGGAACATGAAAGAGGAATTAATCCGCTTGGCGGCGCAGGTGTCGGTATATGTATTAGGAAAACCCGTATTAATGGCCCAATATGGTTCATAAATGGAATGTATGTATTTACTTGTTGGGAAGGATCGAGTACTTTTGAGGATCGAGTTCTTTTGTAAGAACCGGCATAAGAGTCGAGATATTTTGAAAACCCACGAAATCTAGCTGTTAGGTGGTGCGCAGGTCTATTTTTCCTTTCCATATTAACCACTAACAAAAGCTTGTCTTTAAAATTGATTTCTTAATTACTTGTTTAAAATATGTATGTAGAAATGAAGACATGAGCACCAAAATATGGATTGTCTGACTCGCAAGCATAGGAAAACTCTAGATTTCAAAACTGTTGCATAAATTTCAGTTTGAAGAATAGGGCGAAGATAAAATTGAGACTTCTCAGCGTTAAACTGCTTTTGCCAAATAACTTTGCTGTTTTTCAAAAATTTTCAAAAGAAATGTGAAATCTATTGCAGCTATCAAAATTAAAGTTTTCGCCGGACAAATCTATCTTTTTTTGTCACACTTCCAAGGCGTTTACAGCTTAAAAAATTCTAGTCGTTATTCTTCCCGTTGTGCATTAGTTGGTCACGAAGAGTGACGGAAATTCATTCATACACCTGCTCTGTTGAAAGCATCAACAGTCAAAAAGAAACTTCGGTCCACAATCACAGCAATCAGAAGCTGACCTCACAATAGACCATTTGATAATTCCGTCACACTTTTTATTTCATCTGTCACCAATATATTCACTTCCTTTAATTTTATCCCCAACAGTTCGCCAGGAAACGCATGCGTCTGCGAAGTCTTCAACTTATGAATTTTTTGCAACTGAAAGTTATAGCTCTAAAAGTTCCTCAAATGCTTTCAAAGGCTTTAAGAACAATTTTTAAAACTCTACTATATGAAAATACTATGCGTGCAGTGCATATTCAAATGAAGCCGTCATCGATTCGCCAACAGTTGGCGAGTGGCGAAACGAACGAACTCAATGAGGTGCAATCAAATTCGCCATCGTCCATCGTTGCTAGCTATTTAAGTTTGTTGTAGCATAGCGAGCAGAGAAGTGGCGAATCGATGAGGGCTTGAATAAAGGAGTTCTCGTGTAGTATGATGTAAAGCAGCATAAGAACTGCTCCAAAAATTGATTCTTCTTAAAACTGAGATTAAAATGAAGCTTCTGCATTTGTCACAAGTCCAGATATGAGCTCGGTGCTTGAAGAAAAAAGTGTATATGTATGCATATAGATCACAACACTAAAATTGCCTGAAGAAATCAATGAATTAACTATCCCTTCTGTTACAAAATGTTGCCTTCGTCAGTGCACTTCACTTTCAAATAACATATACGTATGTATGTACATACATTCATACCCTCAGCACCAGCATAAATTCAAATGAAGTCATTTAAATAAAATTCCAGTCAACGGACGCGCTTTAGCTTTTTTGATATGCATAGCACTTTGTTCGTTGTAACTAGTTATTTTTCATTTTACTTTTATAGTTATTGTTATTTTCATTATGGCTGTTCACCAGCAGGCGATGACACGTGATGCGTAAATGAATGTATGTTGGTTGAAGCAACAAAGCAATCATGAATAACGAAAAAAGATTGGCGTCAAGCGTGGTTTATTATAAAAAGCTTCGATTAGATGACACAACAGGCGGGGGTACATGCTTACACATATACATACATACAATGCATAACATTCTATATATGTACATATATAAATAAACAACAAATAGTAGTATGTGGAAGCATGCTTTGCATTTTTGTTCCCTGCAGTGTGCGCACCATGAATCGCTTCCATTTTAATGTCCGTCGTATATTTAATGAACACCGTAACGTATGAGTGATCTCTGCAATTATTATTAGACTTGCGTATGTTTGTATACCAGCAGTGAAATATTTATTTTAAGCGAGTTTGCGAGAGTTCAAAACGTTTTAAAATAAAAAACAGAACTTCACAATTTTTTTTTATTTAACATGCTATCTATGTATGTACATTGTATGTATGCATGCGTGTTTGGGTTAAATCTTGCAATATATTTTTGACCAACTTCCCGATGAGCTAGATACTTGAAAGTGCAATCTTAGCTCCTTATAGTCCGATTTGGTTCACATTTGGAATGTATATTGGCAACATACGTGGCAGGTATATTTCGAAACCCGCATTTACGGTCTGATTTAGTTTATATTTGTAATATATTACTTACATAAAAAGGAATAAATCCACGAAATTGTTGGTCTATGCATGGCGCAGGAGGCGAGATCTTTGGGAAACACCTATTTAAGGTCTAATTTGGTTCATACATATATACATTCACTTGTTGCCAGCTGATTAATTTAGGTGATATTTTGAACAGTTTTCGGCTATTTTATTTTGTTTATTTAATTCTTATAATTTTCTTTTATAAAAGTCTAGCTCATTACATAGCCAGCAGTTCAACAAACTTTAACCAAAAATTTTAAACTTTTCATTCAGAATTTTTAGAAAAATTTAGCTATGCAGGTTTATAGCCCACTAAATTTTAGTAGGTTAAAGTGCAAACTTCAAGACGCTAGAAAATCGCTTTGATTTTTAATAATTTCTTTACTGGCGGTGCTAGGCATTTTCCTTCATAGAAAAGTAAATGTCGCAAAATGCTCAACACCGTCAGCCAAAAAAATTATTAAAAATTAGCGCGACTTCCTAGCGTCTTGAAATTTGCACTTTAACGTATTAAAATTTAATGGGCTACAAAACTGCATTCGTAAAATTTTTCAAAAAATTCTGTACAAAAATTTAATATTTTTGGGTGCAATTGTTAAAGTTTGTTGAGTTTTTATAATTTTTGTACGAAATTTGAAATATGCGTTTATAAGGTGCTGGTTACGTAGTGTGCTGGATTTTTATAAAAAAAAATATAAACATTAAATAGGTAAAAGAAAAATAGAATACGGGATAAATACAGGACATTAAAAGAAATATAGAGCATTTGGCGTCCCGTATAAAATAAATAAATTACCAGGACAATGAGTAAAAAAAGAGGACGGTCCCGTATAATACAGGACGGGTGGTTACCGTACCTATAACGAACTTTCGAATTTGTTTTTTGAAGGTTTTTTTTTTTAATTAAGGATAAAAGCTACCCTTTCAGGCGGGAGCTAATACGTTAAATGCCCAACGAAAATATTTTTCATGAAATTTTACTATATATGACTTAACCTTTAATTTGGCTCAGATATTTATTTTAAAAATTTGTTCCACTTCTTGTTTGAAAAATACTTAGGTCGGGACATGCAAACTTTAGCAGGCCATAAAATTAAAATGCGAGCTAACTTTTGCAAATCCATAGAATGCTTTATTACTGGATATGTATACTTTCGGAAAATATTAGTAAAGTCCGGGCTGGTTTAGATTTCCATAAAATTGTCGCACAGTATTATCAGCAAATAAATAAATTATATAAAAAATTCTGAATGATATACACTTACGTGTAAATATATCTCAATACCAGTTGTGTGCTTGTGACAAGCTATGCGTCTACATACATACCCGTGTGGCAGAACGTGACATCTCTCACAAACGCCATGTGCGTGGATGTAAATTGAAAATTGCAAAATTTTAAGTGACAGTAAATGGCTGCGAATAAGAAGAAGCGAGAAGAAAGAGTAATGGGAAAAACTGCAGCACATCAATACAGCTACATACATACATACGTACATATGTATGTATGCACGAATATGCACATATGAAATTGCTTAGATGTTTGCAAGTAGTAAACGGATGCGTGCTCACTACGCTTTCCTCCCACTCTTTTTGTGGCATGTAAAATCAATCAAGCGCCATATGTTGCCACACGCCGCATAGAAACGCAGCCGGCGGCAGCATTATAGCAACAAGCGCAATTGTTAGTAGCATGTTGAACGTTGTAACTTAGAAGCGCCACATAATCACGAGGCGGCACATATGTGCTCACGGTGTGGCAAAATGTGAGTGCAAAAAAAGAGTAGGAGATATACTTATGCAAATGCGGCGACACAAATCAGTGAGTAAATGAATGTTTGTTGCAGAAAGAAAGCAGAAATAAAAAATGCAACAGCAAATAGAGCAACAACAGCATAAGCGATAAGTAGCGTAGGTATATAATCAATGGAAAAATCACAAAGTGTACACATAAGCAGTGGTTCTCAACCTTGTATTATTTGCGGCTAGAAATGGGTACGAATTACGTACTACGTATGTATGTGAATCGGAAATGTAATGAAATATTATAGTTAAAAAAAACTAAAAACACGCTTTTATTACAAAAAG
>NW_023458555.1:19291440-19293368 GCF_013731165.1 Rhagoletis pomonella | reverse complement strand
GGTAATAAAATTCAATGATTTGCAAGCGTTGCTCGTTAGTAAGTCTATTCATGATGAAATTTCAAAGCATACTGAGCATCTTTCTCTTTGACACCATGTCTGAAATCCCACGTGATCTGTCAAATACTAATGCATGAAAATCCTAACCTCAAAAAAATCACCCGTTAGATATTTTAGTAACATAAAAATATTTTTACGAATTTTTCAAAATCACATTACTTTTTACAATAATATTTTTAATTACAATAAAGTCGCATTTTCTTCTTAATTTTTAGATCATTAATGCCCGACTCCACCAATCAATTTTAAGCTTATCAGCCTGTTAAAATTTAAAATGACACAATTTTGTTCGGAAAATTAAACGTTTTAAATTTGAACAGTCTGATAAATTTAAAATTGCTGAATGAAACTTTGGATAAGTCGTATAACATTTGTTTTTTAACCAACTTCCAAAAAAGGAGGAGGTTATCAGTTCGTCGGAATGTTTTTTTTTTATGTATGTTACCGCATAACTTTGGAACACGGCAACCGATTTCGATAATTATTTTTGCATCGGAAAGGTAGTGTCTCAGAGGTGGTCCTTATCTGGTTAAGATCTGATCATGAAATATATATATTTTTTTTTATTTAAGTCGGTTTTTTTGCTAAAAATTACTTGCTTCACAAAGTTTTTCTCTAGTACATATTATGTTTCACAGCTTTTTAGAAAAATCACAAGAATTTGTTTCATTACTTTTGTCGCTTGAGAAAGAACTTTGCCGTTGGTGCAAATTTTCTTGAAGAACCAAATATGCGTGCGTTATTTTTGTTGAAATCTTCAGACTGATTTAAGAAATTTTTATAGAAGAAAATTTATTTTTATTTCTTGAGTGTGATTTTATACGAATTTTTCGATTTTCTTGAGGTACAATTTTTAATGCTACATTTCATTTTTGAAACTTTTAAGTACATCGGTCTTTGGATAAAATTCTAAAAAAGAGCAACCATTTCCTTTTAATAAGTCCCTCAAGAGTTGAGTTTTCTTGCAAAGCAGCATCTTCTGGCTCGACTGCTGAAGTAAAGAGAATATCAAATATTTTCGAAGTGCAACTTTACCATGTGCATTAAATACTATTCATACTTACAAGTTTTTCTAAATAATTTATTCATAATTTCCTTCGCTCAATAAAATATGTATCTGTACACAACTCAAAAACGACGAATTTGACTCCAAAAACTACACAAATAGTGGTGAAACAAAGAAGAACACCACTTATCGACAACTACTGTTAGTGCTGCCACATGATATAATTAGGATACAACAATTATGTATTAGCAGAAATGGTAAAGAAGTGTTTACACAGCAATTTTAAGTTGTCTGTGTAACTATCTTCAAAGTTGAGAACCTACCAAATTTGCATGTAAAGAAAAATCGTCATTGGGACAAAAAAATCGTCGAGTCGTCATGGCCGTAAAATATCTTCAAAATGACGACCAAATCGTCAATCCGATAGCACTGATTGGGATAATCCGGATATATGAATATCTGAATAAAAAATCTGAATATCCAGATAATCTAAATAAGTTATTGGTATTCAGATCACCGAATGGTGTATAGAAATCTTGTTATCCGGATATTCGAATCTAAAAATTAAAAAATAATAATAATAATAATAACAGCTTTCGTGTATTAATGAAATGTTCTATTATACAAAGATTCTGTAATTTTGAGAAGGAGAGAGGAGTAGGTTTATTTATACAAACTCGTGACTTCAACAACTTCAAACAAGTAAGAAAGTCTAAGTTCGGGCGGAGCCGAACATTAAATACCCGGCGCAAGTATTAAATATATGTTTTCCACCTTTCCGAAAGCTACCGCTACATGATAAGCCGGGGTGCGATATATTGCAGTTTCAAGCATTTCTGAAATTTACCGTTATATAAAAAGC
>NW_023458555.1:19278265-19291340 GCF_013731165.1 Rhagoletis pomonella | reverse complement strand
AAAATGGCCAAAAACGCTGTTTTTAGGGGTTTCAACCCCTTTTTTCTCGAAAACGTGACGTGATGGGAAGTTTTGGACCCCAGATTCGTGTTCAGCACGAAAAATCCGTTCGGAAACACCAGGTCCCGTTTTATTCGCAAAACCCTTGTAGACCAGTGTAATTGGTGCTTATGAAGTTAGCTGTTGACTGATTTTTGGCGAGTTTTAATTTTCTGATAATATGTTTGTAGGAACTGAGATCTTGGGCAAGTAGTAGAACGGGGTACCTGAAATCATTGAACTTTCAAACAAAAAAATTATCTCCTCCAGAAAAATCATACTGTAAGATCCGACTGTAAATGCCGAAGATATAACGAAAAATGTAATAAGCTAACCCCGATGTTCGGCAAAAAAAAGATTTTTTTTTCCAAAACAACTTTGCAACAATACGCTACACTCAGAAGTGTATGGCTGATGTTTGAAATCGGATGCTTCATTACACTGCAGGGACTCTAAGATGACAAAACAAAAAAGCGCCGAGACATCTTAACTTAATGGATCGTAGATTACGGGTATGTATACAATTTATTTAGGTGGGCTCATTTTAGCTAAGATTTTTTAATTTTAAGTTTGCATTGCGAATGAATAAAATTCAAACTTTATCATGAAATATGTTACTCATAGGTACGGTGACCATATTTATGGGAGCAGAATATGGGACAAAAAATAATTTTGCAAATGTTTTCTACAAAAACTTACAAATCTTTAAGCCTAAGATCCTAGACGTACTGGCCCTGAAACAGCATCCTTATAGTAATATCTCAAATTTGTAGGATATTTTTCTCGAGATTTTTACCCCGCAAAATTTGTTAAAAAAATTCTTTTTTGGCATTTTTTTTTTGTTGACGATGTTACGCAGTTTTGCATAGAAAGTAAGTATCTATCTTCGGCCATTTTTTTAAAGGAGAAGCAAATGAGCAGCACCTTTCATTTGCACTTTATTATACTCAATTTTAATGAGCTACAAAACTGCAAACCAAATTTTCTAAATATTTTAATTAAAAAGTTTGAAATTTTGGTCAAACATTGCAGAATTAATTTTGGTGGTTTTTTGCACAAAGTCAGAAATTTAGATTATATGGTTTTTGTTGGGAAAAGTGCTTTACTTTCATAAACAAATAATAAACATTAAATAAACTAAAGAAAAATAGCCAAACCTGGCTAAAATGTCGGTTTATCATTTGTATTTTGGTCACTGTATGCATTCCTCGATTCGAATCATAGCCATTATGTTTAGGAAATAATAACTGTTTATGGATAAAATTACGATCACATACTAACACCACTTAAAGCTGGTTCATATGCATGTCATTTTAATGAGATGTTAAGGAGTCAAAATAACGAACACCAAATACGGCAGAAATACAGGACATTAAAAGAAATACAGAACATCTGGCCCCGTATAAAATAAATAAATTACCAGGACAATGGGTCAAAAAAGTGGACTATCCCGTAAAATACAGGACGGAAGGTCACCGTACTCATAGATAATACAGCTATGTACCATGTGGCGTATGAGTAACATTATTTCCTGCCTCTATTTCGCACAAAAGTATTATTGCAATTTTCATTTATTTTTAATACCATTTGTTATTGGTTATTTATGATTTTTTTTTTCAAAGAACAGGCTTAATACAAATGCAAACATTAATAAAAAATTTGGTAGTTTTTTATTTTTATACCCGAGCGCATTTGTGCACAAGGGTATTATAACTTTGTTCACATAACGGTTGTTTGTAACAGGCAAAACGAATCGAGATAGATATAGACAAATGTATACATAAATGATCAGAATGAAAAGAGAAATCGACTAAGCGGTGACTGTCTGTCCGTCCGTCCGTCCGTCTGTGCACACGATAACTCGAGTAAAAATTGAGATATCTTAACGAAACTTGGTACGTGAACTTCTTTTGGGCGTAGGATGGATGGTATTGAAAATGGGCGAAATCGGGCAATAACCACGCCTACCTCCCATATAACGGTAATTTTCAGAAAAACGAAAACTGCGATATTTTAGTAACTACTGAAGATAATTCACTCAAAATTGATATCTGCAATGAGTTTTAGACGAAAAATAAAAATATTACAAAATTTTGGCAAATGGGCGTAGCCACGCCCACTTATAGTTACATGTGTATATCTTGGTAACCGCTACACCAATTTCTTCCAAACTTGGCACAGTTGTTGGTCCTGGTACAGGACAATAACCGCGCCCACATCCCATATAACGGTAATTTCGAGAAATACAAAATCTTCGATAAATCAGTAAATATTGAAGCTAATTTATTCAAAATTGATGGTTGCAACAATTCTTTACCAAGAAATACGTTTACGACATAATTTTGGAAAATGGACGTAGCACCGCCCACTTGTGATCACATATATGTATCCCGCTAACCGTTCTAGCAATTTGTACCAAGCTCGGTATGGTTATTGTGCTTGCCACGCAAAAGCAAACCGTTGAAAATTGTTGAAATCGGACTAAAATTGAGGCCGCTTTTCATATAACGGTAAATTTCAGAAATGCTTGAAATTTCAATATTTCGAAATTTAAGGACGCTAATTTATTTAAAACGTATACACCCCGGCTTACCATCTAGCGGAAGGTTTCGGAAAGGTGAAAAAACATAGATTTAATACTTGCGCCGGGTATTTAATGTTCGGCTCCACCCGAACTTAGACTTTCTTACTTGTTCCCTATAAAAACGGTACACAGATCTGTAATCTAAGACCCAATCTTAATTCACGTATTTCAGCGCTTTTTTGGGTCCATTCAAAACTTGAGATTTTCCCTTCCCCTTGAGGTTCTCATTATGCTTTTGAACGTGCTTTTTCTCATGTTGACGTAGATATTAATCGTAGAAAATTTTTCCATAGTAAAATAATAATAAAAAAAAATAAATAAAAAATAAAATAAAAAAATGAAAATATTAAAAATAAAAATAAAAATAAATAAAAAATAAAAATAAATAAAAAGTACGTTGAAAAGATATTGAGAACCATTTTGCCTCTGCCTTGAAAGGGTTAAAAAGCGTTTCATATATGACAGACTCTGCATTAAAAGGTTAAATGCTGCACTTTCGTAAAGATATCGACCAGTATAACTATTTTTGTTATAGAATTTTTTTTGTGAAAGCTGATAGTTTACGAGTTATTAGAGTTTAAAGGTAGCTTTTCTTTTTCCAATCTGGCCACTCGGGTACAGCATCCAATGTCACAAGAATCGAGTCTAGTGGAATGGGAGCCAAAATCTAAAATTTCAAAGAAGTGACATTTTGAATGGTATTTTGAGGGTTAAGTTATTGTTGTTGTAACTTCTCTATAGTTTTCGTATATTATATGATCATTTGTCTTCACGATAAAAAAATTTTCATTCCACTATTTCTTTTCTAAGCGAAGATCTACGATTTTGAAAAAAACTCGTGTTTTTCCTATAGTGCAACGCCTCTAGCCATTGTGTATCATAACTTTAAGTTATCGATGCAAATTTTTTTTTTCAGCTACACGGAATTCGGTTTTACTACATACTTATACTTATGTATATGTAGTTGCAGCACTGACCTGATTTTCATAAACAAAAATTAAATCAACTCCGTTTCCTTTAAAACATTGCAAATTGCTCAACTTTACATCCGGCGCCCGACAAATTCGCCCATAAATTGGTGTAATTAAGCAAAGATACGCACACACACACACCCCTAGCCACAGACAAATACATACATATGTACATACATTCCTGTAAACACGCATAGCACAATGATGAGTCGCTGCGGCGCCAAGTACGCAGTAAATGATGTTAATGAGCGAAGCGGATTTGTCGCGGTAAGCGATGCGGCAAGTTGTGCGGGTATTTAACATTACCAGTAATTAACATAAATTCCCGATGAAAAGTGGTAATTTGTAGTTGCGTTTTCGAGTAGTCGTGACAACACGGCACGCAGCTTACCAAGTAAGTACATAGAAGGCTATAACAAAAGTACCAACCAGCTAAGAGGGCTGAAGATGCTTGAATTGGGCAGCAGAATGCCCAAGCAGTAAGTCAACAAAAAGGGGAAGTGTAACAAAGCAACGGCGAAAGTTGAAGGCCGAAAACTATGTACGAATACATACTTACAACTGTGCTCAACCCCTTTTGCGTATGCAAACAGTGTACGAGTATGTAAGTTGGAAATTTATGAACGTCGTTAAAGTTGCTACGTGTACACCGAGAACACACACACACATACATACATATTTCTTTTATATACAAGTATATATTGCATTGTATTTATGTAGGTACAAGGCGGCTACAAAATCCTTAATGATGCACAACAATGATGGTCGCCATTCTTAAATGTTGCCATTGTCTTTCTTGTAATTTGACCTGACTTTATTGCTCACTATTTCATTGCGGCCATTTTGGTAGTCTAACTGTTGCGAAATTCTGCGAATAAATTGCCTGTCGTTACTAAATCAACAGACACGTAGTAGAAACTTGTTTTGTTTTTTTTTTCTATAAAAAAATTGTTTGCAGTGATGTATTTTATATTTGGCAGAAGTTCAAGGAAATTTTGAATCTACGAGCTAAAGTAACGTAGCTCTATTTGCCATAATAAATTCCAAATAAATTTAACCTAATGGGATGTGGAATATTGCAATGTCGGTAAGAAAAAATTGTAGCTTTCAGGCATAATCATCGAAGCTTAGAAGCAAGTTGGGCTCTTATCCACCTTTTCATTATTGAAAGAATGTCGATCTTCTAGGTGACGACGCACAGTGCGGCCAAAATGGGGAAAAAAGGGATCCTCTAACAGTAACGGCCTGTATCCGAAGAAGTCCCCTCTTTATTTCCAGTCGGAATATGGCTTTCGTCTAAGCACAACAGTATGGTAGATTCAAAGAAAAATGTTATAAGTAAACGTGTAGAAGTACTTTGAGTAAAGGAAATTCAGCAAACCCAAATGGAATCTACTTCTGAAGGTGAGTAAAAAACGTTAAACAATCTGTGAATATCGACGCTGCGACAGAAATTTTTTAGAAATAGAAATATTTATAAAGGTATTTTTGTTTTGGCTTTTTTTAATTCGAGTTGTTAAATGAAACAGTTATAACATGCTGTCGGATGCTGCCTTTATATCTATTGGAGGTAACTTAGTAAAGTTTAAGCTACTGAATAAAATAAAATTCAGCTGCTCACATCTGCTACTGAACTTTTAGTGTATTTTTTTAACATGCTTCAAGCTTTTTAATTACATTTTACAGTAAGATTTTGAGCATAAAAATTCCCATATGAATTTCGGTCCACAAAAATAGTTAAGTTTAACAAGAATATAATTTTAGCAACGTGCTCTTGATAACTGAGAACCGCAAATATGAAAATCGATAGTTAAACCCTAGTCAGTGGTAAAATATGCACTGTGAACTCGGCCCTTAAAAGCCTACTACATATTTATTGCACAACTTATGGCGGGTACCCACTGGGAATTAAAATGTAAAAATTTTAATAACTAAGTTGGGCATTAAAAAATACGGATATATTTACGCTAATACTCACAGTCGTTCAAATAGTTTCCGCATGTGATTTCTTAATGGAATAAATACTTATTATAATTTTTATTATTTAAACATGCATTAAACATCTTTAGTTTGGAAATTCTCTGGGTGAATTTAATTGAGCTACAAATGTCAAAAGAATCTTCATCAACACCAGTGGCAACCAGCAGCTGTCATCAATATGAATATCCGCGAAATCTTCTGCACGACACAAAAATCAATTTTACAACCGTCAAAAGTGCGCTGGCAACTTCTCATATTTATATGCATACAATACCCAATTTTACCTGGAAATTCTAACAAATATGTATTTGACACACTTGACATCTGTCAAAAATATTGAAATTTTACAAGAAGTAAACTGAGAAATGAAAAACTGAAAGCAAATAAATATAAAATGAAAAGAGAAATCATTGCAATCAATTTGCGCAAATATTTCTCAGCATTTATATATGTATGTTCACATACAAATGTACATGCATAAACATACACTACATTCAAATGCATAGTATAACTCGGCTAGTGTGAGTAGAATACAAAATTCTCAGACATTTACCAAATGATTCAAAGCTCTCCTTTTGGGGCACGCATGTACATATATTCAATTTTTATTTACTTATTCTCCATTTGCACAAAATTTTGTATGTACATTTATGAAAAGGTTTATGTGTGGTGAAAAATATCAAATAGCATTCGAGTGAGACCGAATGAAGATAAATGCTCAGACCATGCAAATCAAAAATTTATGCTGATTTGTGAAATAGTAAAAATTTATTATATTCGAAAAAAGAATGAAGAATGAAGAGCAACTATGGAGGATCAAAACTGTATTTGCATGGCAATAAAAGAGTTGCACTCAAGGACCTCTATCAGAGTTTGTTTATCTACATATGTACATATGTGAAAGTCTCTTAATTAAAACACATAAGTTATCTTTTGAAAAGGAAAATATAAATATTTTTATTAGTAAAAATTCGTTCGTTTTATACCAAAAGTAGAAATTTGCAAAAATATCACTAAACAAGCCATCGAAATTATTAATGAAGCCAGATACATATCAATTTTTTAAAAGTTAAAGTTTTTAAAAAGGTTAATGACTGACATATGCACACAATGTTTGTTGCTCTCTCATGCTAAAACCGTTGTACGTTTTTCAAAGATATTTGGCACATAAATAGATATTTCTACTGAACAACCTCTTTTCCTACCAAAAGCTGATACCAAAAGGACGTCTTGCCTACCATTTCTTTGAAACAAGAATTGAATTTATTTTGTACTTGAAATACTTCAGGTAAGCAAAGGAGATCAGAATAGTACCTTTAGTACTTTCAAATTTGCAAATATTCGTATACATCGCAGACCTAGATCTAAAGTGAGCTAACTCAAAAATTGGATCCGGAAATATAACTGCTTGTAGATCGTACAGTTACAAAGGCAGTTAGTACAAAAACAGGTACGTAAACCGGTAGTTCATTAGTTAGTGTACGTGAGTAAATATCACAAGTTGTTTCTCCTTAGTGTCTCTCTGCAAAAAAACACTAAAGCATTCTTCTTGCGTTTAGTTCAATCAATGGTGTTTCATAACAAGTAAAATAAAGAATAAATGACAAATCTTTTCATTGTCACTCTAAAAAAATCACAATTCGTGTTTGTTAATAACTTTGGGAAGTTTTCAAATATAATGTTCATATTAAACGAAATGAAAGCATATTAATTAGGTTTCCAGAGTTTGCCACCAAATAAAAAAAAAAATGGCAGCATACAGAATATCGAACGCAGCTATTTCGTAATTTTTGAATCATAACGATTTTTGCATTTTAAAAGTTTCAGATACTTCAAAATGTCAACATTAAACGGTGAAACTATCCTTCTTGCCAAAACGAACCAATCTGAAGTAATAAAACTAGTGTGCCACAAAACGAAAGAAAATTACATTGTTTACAAGATGACGATGATTTGCGAAAAAAATACAATTTTACAGTTTTTATCGGCACACTCGAACTCATTCTGAAATTGCTATACGTATGTATACATACATGAAGAAATTAATATTTACTAGTATCGCCCTGTTCTCGAAATTCGATCACCTCCCTTCTTCATACAATTTCACTTTGTTTGTGGCGCATTTTTGGTACATAAGCACCTCTTGATCGTCCACGTCACTAATGGTATTAGGTGGAGTGATATCTTTTCCGTTAAATAATTTTATAATTTATAGGGGCAGTTGGGGGGAATAGATTTGTATGGGATTTCGTTAGCGTTACGTTACATACACAACTATGGGAATATGAGCACGAGTTGCTATTCCGACTTTTTTTAGCAAATATTTTTTAAGTTTTCATTTAAATACAATTTCGCGATGGAATCTTGTTGCTTATGCAAAACTGAAGATAATGCATTGTCTAAGATAAGTGTGTGAACAGTTTCGACCAAAAACACGTTTTTCTCGAAAAATGTAACAACTCGCGAGATTTGTTCATACAGTCATGAAGTAAAAAATTTGGGCATTAATTGGAGGTAAGTTCTATGCATTGATTTATGCAAAAAAAAAAATCGTCCTTTATTTTTATTTTTTTTTAGTTGATCACAGTTTATCAAACCTGCCTCATTCGATCTAATAGACACCGCTCGAACAAATAAATAGTTTAAGCCAAGCTATATGTGCCTAATTAATGCCGACAAGAAAAAAAAACGCACTTAATATTAAAGATTTGTTCAAAGGTGATTAAGACCTATCATAAGTGTAAATCAAAATTGCTTATGTCCATTCTAGCAAATCGTAGTGGGGTGCATATTGTAAGACATGAGACGATACATGTAAAACGTGTCTAAGTCTAGCCTGGACTAACATTGGGTGGTTTCGAAATGAAAAATAAATTTAACCCACAAGTAAATGGAAATTGTTGTCCTTTATTTGAAAAATGTTTTTAACAAAGATAGCCAACTATCTAGAAATTTCATTGGATTACATTTTTTTTACATGACGGTTAAGCAAATCTAAGCCATGCTCACAACGTACTGCTGAGACAAACGTCTGTTTGCAGCCGCACCTAATGGTGAAAAGGCACTGCAGACTTCAGTGAGCCCTTAAACCGAATAAATTGGAGGGGCCCCACCGAAGCTCTATCTGCCATGACCCAAGCCTCTAAGGGTTGGATTGGTTACCGCATTTAGCACATAGGTTTCCTAGAGGAATTATGTATATCCATGCAAGTGTAACTTTATACCCAGAAGAATGACTATAGGACCTATGAGGACCTGTCTGCACTTGGTATAAAAAACTGGCACAATTTCGCAAAGGAGAGACAATTGGCGAAGTTTTTTTTAGTCTTGGACCAAACAGACTAACGGTTGTAGAGCCAAATAATTTTTACACATACAAATTCCACAAAAATTTGCCGCAAAATTTACCACTTGCCTTTACAAATACAGCAACGAACAGAAACCTCGGTTAATCCTGCGTTCCTAGTTTACAAGTATAACGCCATTTTGAAATCGACAATTTGCCCTATTGGCCATATAAATGATCCAACGCTGAATACTCCAATGTCAGAGCAAACGCTTATCCCGCCCCGCTATGCCAAGCCTTTGCAATTTTCAATATAACAAATATTGCCACCGGCTGCCAATTTCCGTTTTCAAATGTGTGGCATGCAAAGTTTTCGCCGTTAATCTTTTGACAAAACTGCAAATATGCCAAACGCACACTTTGCCCTAAACGCAAACATGTGTATGCAGTACATATGTACATATTAAAGGTCTGCATCGGAATTCAGTTTGCTTCACTGTGAAGTTTTTTTCAAATATGTAAACTACTCATACTTTAACAAAGAGGGCATGGAAGGAAGAGAAGTGAAAATTTTGAGCACTGTATACATGAAAAAAGTACTCAAACAAAATATGTTCCGAAAAAAAGAAAAACATAAACAAGCAGTACTATGGTGCTAAACTTCCACAAAAAATATGTTCCTTCACAAGTATTTTTTGAGTATTTTTGGAAGTTTTCGTTTAATAAATACTACATAATGTTAACAGACATGGAAAAACAATGTAGGGAATTATCAAGGCTAATACCCAGCTAGCCCAATGCCGAGCGAGAGACAAAAGGGACTCCCACAGCAACACCTCGAAGGAGCGTTTTAAAATATGAGATGAATAAGCATTCCATATGGGTTATCTGCGGATGACCTGTTAAAGAAGAAACGTAATTTTTTACCAAACTGATTCACCTTCCAAGGATGGTCATAGGCCAATAACAAATTCGATATATCAAGGGCGCGTGCGTGTTTGCGGTAGAGCTTTGGAATTTGGTTGAGTGATATATGAAGACAAACCCAAACCTCGAACCTGACACTATGGAGGTTAACGGACCTCTGATTCGGGTTCTAAAACCCCACATATATGAATTTTCAGGTTTATTCAATGCATTTTTCCCTGCTTGACGTTCAACTGACCACGAACCTGACGTGATAGAGGCTAACGGACCTCGGAATCGCATTCAGCCTGTCGAATAACATAGGGTTTGTTTAATATGCATACACTTTTTTTGTAAACCTGTGTAATTTTTATCAATATTCGTTTATAATTAAAACATTTTTCTTTTATATTTTACTCACTTCTTTAAGATAATTTTGCTGCGGATCATACGAACGAGAGTTCAAATAATACACAATGCAAAATGTTAGCTAAACCCTAGTTGCGCGAAATAATAAAATAAGCCCCCTTTCTTCAACGAATCAAATTCGACAATGAAAATAAAATTTATGAATTTTCTTAACATTATGTTAAATGATAACATTTTGAAAGAAAAAACTTCATAAGTATTCGTATACTTCCTATGAAGTTTTCAAATACTGCTGAATTCAATCAACATACTCAAGTGTTTTGGAAAAGCGGAACAGTGTTTTATGTAGCAGAGCACTGTTGAGTAACATTGCTCAGTTATTCAAATTTATGATGTTCTCTTTTTTTCTTCCTATCTTTTTTAGTACTCTAAATTTTATGTTCCATTTACTCATGTACACATGTGAAGAGTATTTCTGCTGGTATATTTGCAGACCTTTAGTACATATGTATGTACTTTGCACATTTGAAACATTTGTAAATTTACGTTTCGTTTCGTTTATGTTTGGATCTACATACATACATGGGAGCATGTACAGTTTTACACGAAATTATAGGAGTGCAATATTTTGAGCAGTTTTGACAATTTTTTTTTTTGTTTATTTAATGGTTATTATTTTTTTTTTATAAAAGGCTAGCTGGTTATTAGGGTGATTTAGTCGGTTTTTCCAAACCGGTTTCCACCGTTTTTTTTTAATATATAGGCGGGTTTTTTATAAATATTGACTTTTCGAATACCGTATAAACCAATTTTTTTTTATCGAAAAAAACGTGTACGTGTTTGGCCGAGCTTCTCCTCCAATTTATGTTCTGCTTCTTGATGTTGTTGCACAAAATGGAAAGAGCTTTTTTATGGCAGAAGTACACTCGGAGGTTTACCATTTTCTGCCGAAAGGCGAGGTAATAAAAAAAAGCTAAAATAAGATCAAAGGTGAATTTTTCGCTGACTTGTATTTCTTTTAATTTTAAACTAAAAAGAATTTGAATAGTTTTAATAGCTTTATTGTAATTTTAAGTCATGATTTTATACCAAAATAGGAATTTTCGCAGTATGAAAACTATATGTAAAATAAATCCGATTTATGCTGTTTTTTCTTAATTTCAAAATCGAAAACCGCTTTTTTCAAATTGCATTTTTTCGAATAACTCGAGAACCGGTTTTGAAAAAAGGCAAATAAACGAACACCTCAACTTATAAATTCAAATTTCAGACATTATACAAAAAAAAATTTTACAAATCCTGCAAAGTTTCAAAAAAATTTAAAACATTTTAATCAGACTTTTTGGAAAAATGCTATTAAGATGAAGTGCAAGTTCAAAGCTGCTAAAAATTTCCATTGATTTTTGGAATTTTTATGCTGGCAGTGTATTCCATATAAAGGAAAATTGTCGAACATACTTTGTACGGAAAAAAGGCATAACACCTTGAGCCACAAAAATTCTCAAACATCAACTGGATTTTTTATCAAGCACTTTATTGTACTTAAATTTAATAGGCTGTGAAATTGCATACTATTTGTTTTAAATTCTGCATAGAAAGTTTGAAATTTCAGTAAAAATTTGTTGAATTAATTTATTTTCGAATTTATATAAATTACTAGCAAATACCCGGCGGGCTTCACAACGCCTTAAAAGTTTGTTTGTGCTGTTTGATATCCGTGTTGTAACATTTCATTTATTTTATGAATTTAATTAAATGACAATTTTCAAACAGGTGGCAACCGTCCTCAAATATTTTTCCGGCAGTAAACTTTAGAGCAATAATCAATTTAACTTATCAATTAAATTTAATTGAAATTTGCAAACAGTTGGCAACCTTCAACAAAATTTCTTTTGGATGTTAGCCTTCTTAAACGTATTTTTTTCAAGTAATAACAAATATTAAATAAGAAAAAGTCAAAACTGATCAAAATATCGCACTGCTCATATTTTGTGGACAACTGTATGTACATATGTATGCAGCACAACGCCCATCTGTTCACACGCATAAACGCCAAAGTGTGCTTTTATAAATTGAGTAGATAGAGATCGTTGAAGCACACGCAATATGTTTTTACCCACTTTTATTGTTGTTGCAATTGCTGCCGCCCTCGCTTTGAATCTGCTGCCGCTATGCTGGATAAAAGCGATATTGATATTCATATTTTCATAGCTCATTGACAGAGCGAAATGGCATGGTATGGCATTAGTCAATGCGTGCCAACAACGCGCCAAATCACAAATCCATTTATGCATATACATACATATGTATATTTACTTATAAACATATTTACTCACGTTCACGTACGCGCACATACGCTCCCACCCACACCAACAGCCCACTCTAACGGCACTCGAATGTATGTATATTACACATTTACGCGTTGGGTACTCGAATATTCAAAATCGATTTAGTATTCAATAGCATTGGCAAATTTGTGCGCACACATTTGTCGAAAATATTCCAAACACACAAACATAAATACACTCGAGCAGCGACAGACATGTAGACATATAGCTATGTATGTGCATGCAGACAGACAAATGTTTGGAAAAAAAGGGCCAAATTGCGCGCGCCACAAAGTGACAAATGAGCTTCTGCAGTCGATGCCATGGCCTACCGCTCCAGCCCATGCTTTCATCTACATACATATGTATTTATGTAAGTATCTCTTCTTCTTTTTTTTGCTCATATTTTTCTTTTACTTTTACAATTTCCCTTTTACGAGTACTTTGCATTAATATGTTGTTGATCCCTTTTTTTTTTTGCTTTGACTACTTACTTATGTATGTACATATGTATTTGTAATGACGTTTTGTTGTTGTTGTTATTTTTTTTGCCACCCTCACCTAACCCCAACTCTCGCTGCCTTCAACTATCAAATGTGTATGCGATTCATTC
>NW_023458555.1:19270192-19278165 GCF_013731165.1 Rhagoletis pomonella | reverse complement strand
CCCACCTCGCCGTCAAGCGGCGGCAGTAGCAGCACTGTGCCACTCATCAACGCGCTCAACTATTATGGCACAGGTGGTGGTGGTGGCAGTGGAATATCCGATAGCGCACATCCCGCCTACGCCTCATCAACAGCATCGGCATCGGCATCGGCATCCGCATCTTCATCCTCTTCCTCTTCGTCGACTAATCATCGATATGCGCTGACCGCAAATGCTTCTGCGGTCGCTAGTAATAACTACGCATTGCTCGCGCAAATGCATTACGGCAATAAAGGAAGCGGTACAAATTCGGTTGAGATAGCGGCAGATGCAGCTATAGCGGATAGCGCTAATCCATTAATATCACCGTCATATGCCAGCGAGCGTAAGCCATTCATACTCGAATATGAGTGTTAGCGCAGAATTGTGGGAACGATGCGCGCAGTGGGCGGACGGTGAGCGTTTGGGAATAATGTGAGTGGTGAGAGTGAGTTGTAGAGTGTAGCTGGGGAGGGGAAGAGAGAGCAGCAATTTAGATAGCAAACCAGTAACATTCCCAAAAACGTAGAGGGGTTTTTTCAAGATTTTTTGTAAAACGCGTTCCTATTAAGTTTTTTTACGATGTTATTCGAAGTCATGTCAGGAATGGCAGTTATTTTTACACCACACCAACTAAAAATTTCCTGCAGCAAGAACCGCTGTTCGATATTTTCGTATTCATGTGTAATATCTTTTGCTTGCGTAAATAAATTCAGTTCATAGTAAACATATTGGCACATTCCCACTGTAGAAATTGTGATTATCATGACAGTTGTCTTTATGGTGAGTTTTTTCTTGACATGAGAATACGTTTCCATATACGTTGAATATACGTTTCCATAACAATTTACAGCCATGGAATGCTTTTTGCATCCCTATCAAAAAATTGTATATAAGTAAATTTTCCCAACTTTTCTGGCAATGCGTGGATTTCGCATGACAAAGTATCAAACCAATTTTCGATACCTACAATTGAAGTGAACGTACTGCCGCAAGGGCGTTGTGCATTGACCGAAGCAAGAAGTAGTTTGACTGTGCAAAGTCCGGTCTATAAGGCGGGTGGGTGGGCTAGGACTTCCCATCGAGTACCATCGTGATGGTGTAATATCAATGACTCTAGTCTGGTTGCCCATTTTGGCCGTTCGTCCGTAATCACTCCCTTCAATCTCATCAGTTGTTGTCTGCAGAGAGCGCCGACGTATATAGTGGCCACTTTCGCTGACACGGGTTCGCTGTGCCGCTTTGGATTGTCATACTGATTTACTATTGAAGGAGTATTTGGGAAACAGAGACAAGCCGTGCAAACTCTTTGTTTGAGTTCGTTACGCATACAATTACTTGCTTTCTGGACTATACCAATGACTTCCAATCGTAATGAACTTTCTTGGTGAGTCACACCGAATATTCACGCAAATTCTTCTTGTGTTTGTTTTTGAAACGTCGCAACCAGTACTCACAGCTTGGAATAGCACTTTTCTCCTTCAGGGAGAAGGCAAATACCAAATGATGGCAAATGAGATATCTGACATAGTGGTCGCACGAAAAAAATATATTGTTTAAACTTTGATTAAATGACAGATACTGCAAGATCTGGTAAAATCTGTAGTTGGCTGCAACATTTTCCGATATGCTGAAACACTACAGGTGGCCAGCCACTAAACACTACAGCGTTTTTTACTCACCATTTGAGGTGAACAGTTCCCTAGAGCAAAAACAGAAAAATGCTTGTCTATGTAGAATATGCTTATCTCAGTAGCCGCATTATTCCCATGCCAATGACACAAATCATGGCATATCGATTATTTTAAATAATGCGCCTAAAAGTGTGCACGAAAAACTTGGCTTCAAGCGGTCTAAAAATGACAATTTCCTATGTTATTGTTATGACATATTGGGAACGTTACAACGATGAAACAGTGCGTCGATTTGGCATCAAGGCTTTTATGCGGAGTAATTAAATCATTTGGTATACGATGAGTTTTGTCTTTGGCGTGGATATAGGGCGGCAGTTGCCAATGTTAAAGCTTGGGAATTTCACTGTGCCTACCAAATTATGATAGCCGGTATTATCGTTGCAGTTGTCATTGTGATGGGTTTCCATGTGAGCACGCTGTCAATTAAAAAATAAATGTACTAATAAATACTTCTTACGAAATTTTGTAATATTATTCCTGATTACGAATGCTCCTCGAAATACATTTTAATTTCGGGTATTGAGCACAGTAATCTTAAAATAATTTTTATATGATGTCAAACAATGTCGAATTCTATAATTTTTTTACTACTCGAGCACAGTTACTCCAATTGCTTTGGTCTCTTACGGGGGGGTGAAATAACACAAACGGCAATAACGCAAAATTTGCTTTATTTCACTTTTAAATGGGAAATAATACCAAAATCTGAGTTTTGCTTTATTTCCAACAAAGGTTGGAAATAAAACAAATTTTGCCTTATTTCCCATTGCTTATTTATACTATTTGTAAAAAAAAAAACACAGTTTACTGACAGAAGCAAAAAGAACTTTGTTTATTCCAAAAATACAGTTAAACCAAGGCACATTGCACAGGTAATATCAGTATAGCAGCTGATTTGATTTATTTCAAATTATTTGTTCTCGAAAATGTCAAATATTTAACATTTCTTCTCAAAAAAATTCTAAATTGTTAAAATCTATTTGCATGTGAAACATTTTCCATACAAAACCAGCGATTAAATAGCAGCTTTTGGAAAGCTCGACCAACTCAGCAGCACAACCGCTGATTACTGGACCTGGCACAGGATGGTGGATCAATGCTTCGAGAAGCGAACCAATTTTCTAAGAAAGAAAGCTGCAACAATTTTCATTTTTTCAATTTAAATTTTTTACCTTTTTCGTATTTCGCATGGCACGCTTTGATGTAGGAGAAAAAAATCAGAACAGTTTTTGGCACCTTCGATACCAGAAGCAACAACAAAATACAGTCAACTGTTGTTTTTGCTCAAATGCTCTAACCTGTTTGATAGGCCTTGAATTAAACAAAAAATGTGATATAATTCATATGAAGAAAGTAATATTCACAAAATATTTTTACTTATGAAAAGTTTAACAAAATATAGCAAAAGCATCGTCTTTAAAAACTGCTCCGCATATTGGACATAGCGCTTTTGTATGAATTTATTCTGTATGCTTTTTAATATGTTGTTAAAAACATTGCTGGAAAACCTTAAAATGGTTGCATGGAACCATGTCGCAATAAACAGATGAAGTAATAAAAGGGATTTCTCGCTTTATTTTCTGACATTCGGCTGCCTTATAGTCACATTTTATAGGCAAATTTTCAAATAAAGCAGTGGCACCTGGTAAATTCCACTATGGGTGGGATGCAGCATGCAATAACACCATACACAATAATTCCCATTACTTGGACATTAAAAAGCAGTTTCAGAAGTGAACTAGTGTTATTTTATAATTTTTCCTTTTTCTAAACGGTTATAATGCCACCAGTACATAATTGCGAAAGGAGGGGAGGGGCGGGGGGACGCGAGCGCGTCGTCGAATGCGGCGCGGGGTGGCGCGGGGCGGCGCGCCAACGCGGACCGCCGCGACGCCGGGCACTTTCAAAATTGTATACTTACAAATCCGTCCATTTAACTTGTTCATGTACTACTTTTTGTCAAATGTAACTGGGTGACTACGTACATATGTGCACTAGTTTGCTTTATTACTCAAATTGTTAAGTATAAAAGTTGGTCTTATTGCTCAACGAGAAATGAAATAAAGCAAATTTGTGTTATTTCACATTCAAATGGGAAATAACACAAATTTGCGTTATTGCCGTTTGTGTTATTTCACCCCCCCGTCTCTTACCTGTCTATTATCTACTACTTAGCACCTTTTTACCCCAGCTCTGCCGCAGTTTTACCCAACTCAGCTCACTTTCTCTTACGCTCTCCTTCGTTTTCTTTACAACTAACATTTTCGAACGCTCTTCGCCGCTTTCTCTACGTAGCACTCTGCGAATGAAAATTGCGCACAATGATTTTCGAGTTTAATGAAATTTCATATCACAACCGGGGTAAAAAAATAAAATAAAAAAATTATCAAAATTGTTAACAGTCTTTAAGGAAATGTTATTAATAACAATTAAATAATAATTAATTAATATATCATGCTTAAATCAAAGCTGCCAAGATGCGTGGAATTGTAATCCGTTCAAAAAAAAACAAGTGAGAAATATGTAAAATCAAAAAGTACTTAACTTTTTTTTTAATAAAATAATTTGTTAGTACTGGCTAGTTTGTGAACATTTGTTGCTAATACTTAGGGCGCTGAAAATATGTTGTCACTTTTTTCAAAAAGTACCTAAAATTTTATTTTAAAAATTTTAAAAATTTAAAATCCGATTTTAAAAAACTTTTCAGCTCATTCAAAATCCTTAACACCTCTGCATACTCGTATTAACTGGAGATGCCAAAGCAAATTTTCATAATCAATCTCGAAATGATTCTAAAAAAAAATTTAAATCTTTAAATCGATATTTGAAAATAATCTCTATGAATAACGTACATAAGTACATATGCCAGAATATTGCAATTTTAAGGTCGAAGATGTGCAAAATAAATTCATTAGCATGCGCTACAAATATTGTTTATCCAAAGACGTTGCATATTTTTGGGCAAAATTTTCGAATAATGGCTCTATTCCGACACTGAAGCCGGACTCACCAAAAAGACAATCATCGTTGCCATAAATTATGCCGCGAAAAAATATTTTGCTATCAAGGACATTGAATGTTTTTTATGTATTTTTAAGAAATTAAAATATAGTTTTTGCGGCATTTTCGTTGGCGTCATAATTATGGAAATTGTCACTTCGGCGAATTTTGCCATTACATGCCAATAAAGTTTGAAAAATTTAACAACTACCTGAAACCGTATTTGACTAATTTCATTCTTAATTTCATTTAAAAGAATTTTATTTACTGAAAATCTAATTAAACATAATAACTGTATATACATGCATATATATTAGGGTGGTCCTTAAAATATTAATCATGCTACACCCCCTTTATTTTGTTATATGTATGCAGTTAAAAAATAAATAAATTTATTTTAAGCCCTGGTGGCAACCCTTAAAACTTTGTTTCAAATTTTGAAATTTTTGTGGATGCCCTTATTTTCTTATACGTAGATAGTATGTACAAAAAAACATCCACATTTAGATTTTAAACAAGGTTTGGAAAAAAATTTCTTTTTTCAATTGCAAAAATTCAACAAAATTTATATGAATAAGTTTCAATACGCTGAGTTATAGCTGGTCAAAATACAAATTTTTTAGAAAAGACTTTTGCGATTTAAAAAGAAATTAAATTTCTTCGAACAGTGCTTACCCAGTTTTTTTAAAAAAAAATTTAAATTTTTATGGATAGTTTGTTATGCTATTTTCAAGGGCCGCCCTCATGCGGAGCAAAAACATATTTACGGCCCTATCTTCTCCAAACGATAAATGTCGTTCACTATTTTACCTAAAAATATAATATTATTTTTTTTATTCATAAATTTTTGAATACATATAATTTTTTTGCGACATATTTTTAGGCGAATTAATTATTGTAGTAGTTGTTTCGTCCAACTTTGTCAACTCGTGGGAAAATTACTCTTAAACTCTTTTTTTTTTGTTCTTAGGGCAAATTGCGTTTTCTTAATTTTTCTCTTTCCTCTAAGTTCCTTACCATTTCTTTCTCTAAACCTTATAATAAAATTTTTATAAAATTGTATCAATATGTTGAAATTGCGGGGCAATCATGGCTTGCAATATTTATTGTTTTCAATGGAGTTTTTTTTTTTAAGTTAGACAAATTTTTTGCATACTTTTTAATTTGTGAGCTCCCGAAATTTGGGGAAAAAACTGAACAAAAATCATTTCTAGCACAGGTCTTCGTTCTAGCATTATTTGTTTTTCATTTTCAGCTAAATTTCTTCAACTCTCGAAATATTTCAATTCTTAAGCGTAGTTTGCAGCTCACAAAAAAAACACAAATCAAATCAAATATTTTCATTATTTTTGTTGCTAGAAAAACTGCATGCTGTTATCATTGCTAAAAACTTTCTTGAAGAAATAATTACACGCGCATTTGGTTCTCGAGAGCAGCAAACTGATTTAAGATAGTTTGATAGAGCAAAATTAATTTTTCTTTCCATTTTTTGTTTTTCTTGTGATCTGGATACTTTGCTTTAAAAACTTTTCATCAATATCCAGCTATTTGGCGGCTAGCATGACTTTATTAATCCCGAAATTTCACAAACTCGCATTTTTGACTCTTCTAAGTTCCAGCTAAGTTTCGGAAACTGCAAACACAAAATACATACAGTCAGTCAATAAAGTTTAGGTACAGCGAATTTTTTACAATACGGGCAACTATTTTTTTTAATATTTTATTTTTCGCTAATTTTTTATACAAATATGGTTAATTCTACAACAAAAATCCTAAAAATCAAAGTTCCAAACCTTGCGCAAAATTAGAGAAAATTCTGCAAAATTTCATACAAATATTGCACTTTTTATTTACGCTCTCTAGAAAAAAGTTGAGTATGCAGTTTTTTAGTCCATTCAATTTTATTATAATAAAGTGCAAGTATGAGGAAGCTAGGACTTACCATTGATTTTAAGCAATTTTTAGGGGTTCTTATGCCTTGTGTATTTTTTTAAACCATAAAATTAACGAAAATACTTTTTTATGCCGAGATCTGGAAATTTCGGATTTAACAGCAATCAAGATCCCGAAATTCCGGGTTTCGTATGCCTTACGTAATTTACAATGTGAAATTTACCTTCTAAAATTAGCAAATGAAATTGAATAACTTTTTCTTCGCGAGAACCCCAAATTTCGGGAGATTAACAACCGCAGTTGCATGCTTCATTTCTACAGTGATTTCATTTTAAAAATCATAAAAACTTAATTGAAAGTTTGTGACTACTATGATTCCGAAATTTTTGGGTCTCCATTTCTTTTTGGGTCTGTTTTCAAAGCTACTTTTCCGTTTGGGATTTTTAATCACACATAAAAACCAATTTGGTTCTATGCTATAAAAATCCCGACATTTCGTACTTGGCATCTCCAGTTCATCACCTTTTACTATTTTATTTTCATTTCATTTATTAAAATTACTAAAGCTATCATGCATTCCACTGGATATTGAATGACAAGCAATTTATTGCCAAAATTTGAGAAAATTTCGATTTTTAAATGGCACCCATTTTTTGTCATTTTCATGCTAAGTGGAAATTCAGCATAATCACAATATGGAATCATAAAAAGTCAGAAAAAATTTTCAAACAGTCTTTTTCCTCGCGCTGTCAATTAGCTAAAGTCTTGTAGGTATTTACATACTTGACATACTTTCTACAACTTGAGAAGCCTTATGCAGAATTTCCACCAGGCATTGAAATGACAAAAAATTGGTGCCATTTAAAAAATGCCCCATGGAAATGAATTTAATGGCTATTTTTTCAACGTAATGACACTAATATTTTCAATGCCCAATTTGTCATTACCATTTAATGCCTAGTGTAAATCCAGCATTATGCCGAATTTCCATGAGCATTATGAGCTCATTTCCACACCGATTTTTTTTTCAATGGCACAAATTGTTTATCATTTCGTGGAAATTTGGCATTAGCATTGAGTAGTATGTATTTTTTTGTTAGTTCTAACTACATATGTATTTTTTATTATTTCTATTACTTTGTCCAAATTATAAAGCATCTAAAAAAGTCTGGCATTCTTACGCTATATTAAAAAAAAAAAAAATCTGTTATAAATTTTGACCATTAAATGTGCTGTTAGCTACTGTAAAAATGAACAAAAAACCAAATAGTAAAATTGTACGTGTAAATAGCAGAACTGTTAGAGGTGAAAATCGGCACGCAACAACAATAATAACACATAATTATGCAAGCAAGCTATACCAAAAAA
>NW_023458555.1:19264037-19270092 GCF_013731165.1 Rhagoletis pomonella | reverse complement strand
AATAGTTTTCGATTTATCAAAGTTTTTTGGTATAGCTTGCTTGCATATTTATGTGTTATTATTGTTGTTGCGTGCCGATTTTCACCTCTAACAGTTCTGCTATTTACACATATAATTTTACTACTTGGTTTTTTGTTCATTTTTACAGTAGCTAACAGCACATTTAATGGTAAAAATTTATAACAGATTTGTTTTTGTTTTTTTTTAAATATAGCGCAAGAATGCCAGATTTTTTTAGATGCTTTATAATTTGGACAAAGTAATAGAAATAATAAAAAATACATATGTAGTTAGAACTAACAAAAAAATACATACTACTCAATGCTAATGCCAAATTTCCACGCGGCATAGAAATGATAAACAATTTGTGCCATTGAAAAAAAAAAAATCGGTGTGGAAATGAGCTCATAATGCTTATGGAAATTCGGCATAATGCCGCATTTACACTAGGCATTAAATGGCAAAAATGGTAATAACAAAATTAGGCATTAAAAAATATTCATGTCATTACGTTAAAAAAATAGCCATTAAATTCATTTCCATGGGGCATTTTTTAAATGGCACCAATTTTTTGTCATTTCATTGCCTGGTGGAAATTCGGCATAAGGCTTCTCAAGTTGTAGAAAGTATGTCATGTATGTAAGTACCTAGAAGACTTTAGCTAATTGATAGCGCGAGAAGAAAAACTTCGTTTGAACATTTTTTCTGACTTTTTATAATTCCACACTCAAAATGCCATAAATCGCTTGTAGAATTGCGATTATGCTGAATTTCCACTTAGCATGAAAATGACAAAAAATGGATGCCATTTAAAAATCGAAATTTTCTCAAATTTTGGCAATAAATTGCTTGTCATTCAATGTCCGGTGGAATGCATGATAGCTTTAGTAATTTTAACAAATGAAATGAAAATAAAATAGTAAAAGGTGATGAACTGGAGATGCCAAGTCCGAAATATCGGAATTTTTATAGCATAGAACCAAAATGGTTTTTATGTGTGATTAAAACCCCTAAAACGGAAAAGTAGCTTCGAAAACAGACCCAAAAAGAAATGCAGACCCAAAAATTTCGGAATCATAGTAGTCAAAAACTTTCAATTAAGTTTTTATGATTTTTAAGATGAAATCACTGTAGAAATTAAGCATGCAACTGCGGTTGTTAATCTCCCGAAATTTGGGGTTCTCGCGAAGAAAAAGTTATTCAATTTCATTTGCTAATTTTAGAAGGTAAATTTCACATTGTAAATTACGTAAGGCATACGAAACCCGAAATTTCGGGATCTTGATTGCTGTTAAATCCGAAATTTCCAGATCTCGGCATAAAAAAGTATGTGAGTTAATTTTATGGTTTAAAAAATTACACAAGGCATAAGAATCCCGAAACTTCTATAAATTAATAGCGTCAAACCCAGTATATGTATTTTGTGTTTGCACTTTCCAAAACTTAGCTGAAAAGGAAAAACCAAAAATGCCAGTCTCGAGATGTCGGAGTTCCAGCTCACAAGAAAAACAAAAACTGGAAAGAAATTAAATTTTGCTCTATCAAAATATCTTAAATCAGTTTGCAGCTCTCGAGAACCAAATGTGCGTATAATTATTTCTTCAAGAAAGTTTTTAGCAATGATAACAACATGCAGTTTTTCTTGCAACAAAAATAATGAAAATATTGGATTTGATTTGTGATTTCTTTTTGTAAGCTGGAAACTTCGCTTAAGAATTGAAATATTTCGAGAGTTGAAGATATTTAGCTGAAAATAAGAAACAAATAATGCTAGAACGAAGACCTGTGCTAGAAATGATTTTTGTTCAGTTTTTCCCCCAAATTTCGGGAGCTCACAAATTAAAAAGTATGCAAAAAATTTGTCTAACTCAAAAAAAAAACTCCATTGAAAACAATAAATATTGCAAGCGATGATTGCCCCGCAATTTCAACATATTGATACAATTTTATAAAAACTTCATTATAAGGTTAAGAGAAAGAAATGGTAAGGAACTTTAAGGAAAGAGAAAAATAAACCAAACGCAATTTCGCCCTAAGAACAAAAAAAAAAAAACAGCTTAACAGTCACTGTCCACGAGTTGAAAAAGTTGGACGAAATAACTACTAACATAATTAATTCGAATTAAAATATGTCGCAAAAAAATTATAAATTTGTATTTAAAAATTTATGTATAAAACCACATTACATATTATATTTTTAGATAAAATGTTGATGACAATAGTCGACGACATTTATCGTTTGGTGAAGATAGGGCCATAAATATGTTTTTGCTACACATGAGGGCCGCCCTTAAAAGTAGCAACATCTGAATCTTGTATGGGACACCCCTTTACTTTGTTCTACGTACAAAATATGTACAAAACAAAACTATTCATAAAAATTTCATTTTTTTACAAAAAACTGGGTAAGCACTGTTCGAAAAAATTTATTTTTTTTAAATCAAAAAAATTTGTTCTAAAAAATTTTTATTTTGACCAGCTATAACTCAGCGTATTGAAACTTATTCACATAAATTTTGTTGAATTTTTGCAATTGAAAAAAAATAAATTTTTTCCAAACCTTGGTGAGCACCCCTAAAACTTTGTTTAAAATTTAAAAATTTTTGTGGATGCTTTTATTTTGTACAAACTATCTACATATAAGAAAATAGGTAGTTGTTAAATTTTACAACTTTATTGGCATGTAATGGCAAAATTCGCCGAAGTGACAATTTCCATAATTTGACGCCAACAAAAATGCCGCAAAAACTACATTTTAATTCCTTAAAAATACATAAAATAAACATACAATGTCCTTGATAGCAAAATATTTTTTCGCGGCATAATTTATGGCAACGCCGATTGTCATTTTGGTGAGTCCGGCTTTAGCGTCGGAATATAGCCATTATTCGATAATTTCGCCTAAAAATATGCAACGTCTTTGGAGAAACATTATTTGTAGCGCATGCTGATGATTTTATATTGCACATCTTCGACCTTAAAATTGCAATATTCTGGCATATGTACTTATGTACGTTACTCATAGAGATTATTTTCGAATATCCATTTAAAGATTTAAATCTTTTTTAGAATAATTTCGAGATCGATTATGAAAATTTGCTTTGGCATCTCCAGTTAATACGAGTAAATATGCAGAGGTGTTAAGGATTTTGAATGAACTGAAAAGTTTTTTTAAAATCGGATTTTAAATTTTTTTAATTTTTAGAATAAAATTTTAGGTACTTTTTGAAAAATGTGACAACATACTTTCAGCGCTCTAAGTATGAGCTGCAAATGTTCACACACTTGCCAGTACTAACAAATTATTTTATTAAAAAAAAAATTGTTAAGTACTTTTTGATTTTACATATTTCTCACTTTTATTTTGAACGGATTACAATTCCATGCATCTTGGCAGCTTTGATTTAAGCATGATATATTAATTAATTATTATTTAATTGTTATTAATATTTCCTTAAAGACTGTTAACAATTTTGATAATTTTTTTATATTATTTTTTTTACCCCGGTTGTGATATGAAATTTCATTAAACTCGAAAATTTTTGTGCGCAATTTTCATTCGCAGAGTGCTACGTAGAGAAAGCGGCGAAGAGCGTTCGAAAATGTGAGTTGTAAAGAAAACGAAGGAGAGCGTAAGAGAAAGTGAGCTGAGTTGGGTAAAACTGCGGCATAGCTGGGAAAAAAGGTGCCAAGTAGTAGATGATAGACAGGTTAGTGACCAAAGCAATTGGAGTAATTGTGTACTCTAAGTAGTAAAAACTTATAGAATTCGACATTATTTGAGATCATAAAAAAATTTGTTTAAGATCATTGTGCGTAATACCCGAAAGTAAAATGCATTTCGGGTCATTCGTAATCAGGAATAATACTACGAATTTTCTTAAGGAGTATTTATAAGTACATTTATTTTTTAATTGACAGCGTGCTCACATGGAAACCCATCACAATGACAACTGTAACGATAATAGCGGCTGTCATAGTTTGGTAGGCACAGTGAAATTCCCAAGCTTTAACATTGGCAACTGTCATTATAAATACAAAGACCTGCCGCCCTATATCCACGCCAAAGACAAAACTCATCGTATACCAAATGATTTAATTACTCCGCATAAAAACCTTGACGCCAAATCGACGCACTGTTTCATCGTTGTAACGTTCCCAATATGTCATAACAATAACATAGGAAATTGTCATTTTTAGACCGCTTGAAGCCAAGTTTTTCGTGCACACTTTTAGGCGCATTATTTAAAATAATCGATATGCGATGATTTGTGTCATTGGCATGGGAATAATGCGGCTACTGAGCTAAGCATATTCTACATAGACAAGCATTTTTTTGTTTTTGCTCTAGGGAACTGTTCACCTCAAATGGTGAGTAAAAAACGCTGTAGTGTTTAGTGGCTGGCCACCTGTAGTGTTTCAGCATATCGGAAAATGTTGCAGCCAACTTCAGATTTTACCACATCTTGCAGTATCTGTCAATTAATCAAAGTTTAAACAATATATTTTTTTCGTGCGACCACTATGTCAGATATGTCATACGCGTTGGTATTTGCCTTCTCCCTGAAAGAGAAAAGTGCTATTACAAGCTGTGAGTACTGGTTGCGACGTTTCAAAAACAAACACAAGAAGAATTTGCGTGAATATTCGGTGTGACTCACCAAGAAAGTTCATTACGATTGGAAGCCATTGGTATGGACCAGAAAGCAAGTAATTGTATGCGTAACTAACTCAAACAAAGAGTTTGCACGGCTTGTCTCTGTTTCCCAAATACTCCTTCAATGGTAAATCAGTATGACAATCCAAAGCGGCACAGCGAACCCGTGTCAGCGAAAGTGGCCACTATGTACGTCGGCGCTCTCTGTAGACAACAACTGATGAGATTGAAGGGAGCGATTGCGGACGAACGGCCAAAATGGGCAACCAGACTAGAGTCATTGATATTACACCATCACGATGGTACTCGATGGGAAGTCCTAGCCCACCCTTATAGACCGGACTTTGCACCGTCAAACTACTTCTTGCTTCGGTAAATGCACAACGCCCTTGCGGCAGTACGCTTCACTTCAATTGTAGGTATCGAAAATTGGTTTGATACTTTGTCATGCGAAATCCACGCATTGCCAGAAAAGTTGAGAAAATTTACTTGTATACAATTTTTTGATAGGGATGCAAAAAGCATTCCATGGCTGTAAATTGCTATGGAAACGTATATTCAACGTATATGGAAACGTATTCTCATGTCAAGAAAAAACTCACCATAAAGACAACTGTCATGATAATCACAATTTCTAAAGTGTGAATATGTTATTATAGTTACTATGATCGGTATTTATTTACGCAAGCAAAAGAAATTACGCACGAAAATATTGAACACCTGTTTTTGCTGCAGGAAATATTTATTTGGTGTGGTGAAAAAATAATTGCCATTCCTGACATGACTTCGAATAACATCGCAAAAAAACTTAATAGCAACGCGTTTTACAAAAAAATCTTGAAAAAATCCCTCTAAATTTTTGGGAATGTTACTGGTTTGCTATCTAAATTGCTGCTCTCTCTTCCCCTCCCCAGCTACACTCTACAACTCACTCTCACCACTCACATTATTCCCAATCGCTCACCGTCCGCCCACTGCGCGCATCGTTCCCACAATTCTGCGCTAACACTCATATTCGAGTATGAATGGCTTACGCTCGCTGGCATATGACGGTGATATTAATGGATTAGCGCTATCCGCTTTAGATGCATCAGCCGCTATCGCAACCGAATTTGTACCGCTTCCTTTATTGCCGTAATGCATTTGCGCGAGCAATGCGTAGTTATTACTAGCGACCGCAGAAGCATTTGCGGTCAGCGCATACCGATGATTAGTCGACGAAGAGGATGAGGATGAAGATGCGGATGCCGATGCCGATGCCGAAGCTGTTGATGAGGCGTAGGCGGGGTGTGCGCTATCGGATATTCCGCTGCCACCACCACCGCCTGTGCCATAATAGTTGAGCGCGTTAATGAGTGGCACAGTGCTGCTACTGCCGCCGCTTGACGGCGAGGTGGG
>NW_023458555.1:19263425-19263937 GCF_013731165.1 Rhagoletis pomonella | reverse complement strand
TGGCAACAACATTGCCGACAACAACAACAAAAATTGAATGCAAACTACAACAACAACAAATGCTGTGAATGACAACGAAAAAATTCGACTCAAAATAAAAAAAAAATGTTCGCCTTAATCAAAATACATATGTGTATGTGGAAATAACAACAAAACTAACAAAAACAAAAACCGTTAATCGACTTGCACGATGGCACTGTGCCGCAAATGAAATTGAAACTACGGCAAAATAACAACAATTCCGCAAACCAACACATAACGCGAAAATGATTGAAAACTTCTGGTGTTGCGGCTGCTGCTGCTGCTGCTCCTATCATCTGCGCGTTAATGGGTTTTTGTTGCTGCGGCCACCGAACATCTGACATCAACATTCATTGTGCATTGTGCAACATGAATGATCAACAACGACAACAACCACGCAAAAATTTCGCATTTGCAACTCAATGAGCAATGAATGCTTGGCGACACTGAACATCGTAATTAACAACAAAAACGGCAACAACTACACACAC
>NW_023458555.1:19260800-19263415 GCF_013731165.1 Rhagoletis pomonella | reverse complement strand
CATTACTTGGACGCCTATTTGGAGGAGAATTTCGACCAACAGCTACGCAGCACCAAGCAATCGGCAAATTCAGTGGGACGTGTGAGCGCCAGCCGCTTGCAGCGACAAAAGCTGTTGGATGGCGGCGAGACGCAGCAAAGCGGCGAGTTGCCAAAATATGCAAAGGTGCAGGGGGGACGCGCACATAAGCGTAGTTACTCGGCGGCACAGAAACAGACGACAATCACCGAGCAGCGAGCTGCCGCGCCAGCAACAACCACCAACAACTACGAGAATGTCGGCACGCTGCCAATAGCAAGACGCGGCTGCTCAGACTCACTCAGCAGCTCAGACTACGCCTCGGTCTTCAGCGGGCCCACGCTGGCAGTCGAGCCGGCCACGCCCAGTTCAGTTGGTGCAACTGAGACGATCACACCCTCACTGATGGATGATGCAAGTAGCAGCGCTGGCTTGCGTTACGAGCATCCAAAGATGTCACAGTATTTCTTCAACAAACTCGATTTAGAAGGTTCGGCAGATCTCTTGCTGGCGGCGCAGGCTGAGCATGGCAGCATTGAGGCAGCTAGCGGCTTCTTCAACACCTGCAGCGAAGATGATTTGGTTGATGAAGACAGCGAGTTCGGTGAGGCAGGTGGCGGTGGGGACGCTGGTGGCGATGCGGCATTGCTGGTTGATTACAGACGCGCCGCCAATATGGATGATGGCATACGCATACTTGTCAACGAAGTGGAAGACACAGATTTTCAGCAAGAACTCGAACGTCAGCTGGCGTCAACGAAACAACGGCGCACCGCGGGCGCAACGACTGATTGGTATCAACAGCAGCAGCAGCAACAACCACCAAATCTAGATAGCACTGATGAGCGCAATTTCCTGTTGGCGTATAATGAGAATTTAGCCGAAAGCCATTTCTATCGTTCACTCAATCAGCATTTGCAGCAGCAACAGAAGCAACGACAAAGGGATTTGTATTTTGATGTCAACGCCGATTTAGATGAGCATGACGACGACGATGAGGAAGAAAATGGCATTGGCGCGGCCATAGCAAATGGGTTGGTGAGCGAGGGCGACGCTGATAAGGATATTCATTACGAAAGCTACTTAGAACATTTTTATCGCGCGAGGAGTGGCCACCAGACGCGCAAAGCGAACTCTATCGGCTATGATGACGAACGTGTCGAGGATGATGCTGAAGGTGGTTACATTACACGTAGCGCGTTCAGGCGCGCGGCGCGCGGCAGGAAGGCGGGCGGAAGCGCATTTGAATTACGCCAAAGTGCATTGCTGCTACTAGGCGAACATTTAAACAAGAATACGGATCGTAATAAGGAGGCTACAGATATGGCCTCCGACAATAGTCGCGCCGCTTATTACGCGCGACAATTTTACGGTTTTGGCGGTGACATAGACGTGATTGCAGCAGAGGAAGCCGGCACGAGTGGCGCGAATGTTGATAGGATTAAACTGCCAGCATCAACAAATAAATTGCCAGCGCTCACGCCTCTGAGTGGTAATTTAGCGGTGAAAGGCAGACAACATGATACAGCAGCGGCGTTTGCACGGGAACCAAGCGAACGCTTCAAAGCTACAACGCAATCGAGAGTTGATGCTACAGCAAATTTGCTGCCTACAACAACAGGCACAAACATCGCGCCAGACGAATTCAACACCGCATACCAGTCCTCGCCAGTAGAAGCAGCTTTATTGAGAGAGAAATTCGCCATACCAAGCCCACACTATATGTCTACAAGCACCAAAGATAACATTGACGCGGCGCGTGTTTACAATGAAGGCGCAACAAAAAGTTACACAGCTGCGCTAACAACGATTTCCGCGCGCCACCTTCCAGTAGCCGCAACAACGCCAACAAATTTGCTACACCAAACCAGTGGTAATGCAAGAGCAAGCGCTTATTTGCCACAGCATCAGCGTGACCGACAGCAGCACCAACAACAACTTCAGTTGACACCAGCACCAGCTGCGTCTAGCGCCGCCTTGTTTATTGAGGGTAGCAAACATAGCGGAAAATCCGGACACAACATGGAGGCGTTGTCCAGCAGCGCGAATAATCGTTACATGTTGGACAACATGCGTCGACATTACCAACAACAACAAAAACAGCATCAACAACAAAAATCCACAAACTCCGTCAGTTCGTCGCTCTCGCTATCGACTTCTTCCTCGTCCAATTCGTCCGTCTCACAGCCGGTCGCCTATAACCAGCAACAACCATTGCTACTGCCCACCAATACAGCAAATACGCATACGAAATACATACAACCGCAACAACAGAAACTACCACCACTTGCCACCTATCATACGCGTCGCAGTTCAACTGCCTCAAACGCTTCATCCTCCGACAATTTCGACTCGTTCATTGCAGTGCGTAGCGCACAAACTCCAAGTGGTGGCGCAGAGCTGGCTTCACCGGTCGCCATTGCTGCCTTGCAGCCTGATTATGCTGTTAGTACAAAACTTTCGAGTAGCAACAACAGCGCTGGCGTATACCAACAACGTCAACAATTGCTCGCAAACGCACACACGCGCGCACAGCCGGCGGCGCACTATCCCACCTCGCCGTCAAGCGGCGGCAGTAGCAGCACTGTGCCACTCAT
>NW_023458555.1:19256471-19260700 GCF_013731165.1 Rhagoletis pomonella | reverse complement strand
CTTCACTCCAAATGCGGCAATTTTGCTTATTTACGAAGCCATTCAACCAGAAATGAGCCTCATCGCTGAACAAAATTTGTCGATAAAAAAGCGGATTTTCTGCCAACTTTTCTAGGGTAATAAAATTCAATGATTTGCAAGCGTTGCTCGTTAGTAAGTCTATTCATGATGAAATTTCAAAGCATACTGAGCATCTTTCTCTTTGACACCATGTCTGAAATCCCACGTGATCTGTCAAATACTAATGCATGAAAATCCTAACCTCAAAAAAATCACCCGTTAGTTATTTACTATATATACGGAAATAAAAAAAGTCAAACCATCAATTTATTTCAAGCAGTGTAATTTTGATATTTATTTCCGTGAAGAGCTAAGGCATGGCTATGCTGTGATTAATATTTTTAGTATAGAATTTGTCGACTTAAGTGGCTTCCTGGCGGCATATAGTTAATTTTATAGGGAAATTACTGTTTTATTCTTCTTGGTGGATAAATTACCTTTACAAAAATACTAAGCAAGTTCACATTGCAGACAACGAATGTTTCGATTTAAGCCCACTTAGGCGGCACTGTGCGCCTTCACCAAATGATGTTAACAAGCAAATGAAAAATATCAACATGTTTGACGACACACATGTGTACATACGAATAATTTCTATCTGGAATTACCTACAAACTCGCTATTTCTTTGTTGTTTTTGATCTGAGCGTGTTTGCCGGTTTCTGGGCTGATAACTGGAAGAATAATAGTGAAACTACGCGGAAACAAGAGTAAAATTAAAGGCGCAGCGCACATGAGATGCGAGATGTAAGCGCGCACACTCAATGGGTGCACTGTTATACATAATTGGGCAAGTGGGTGGCCGGGTGGCTGACTGGTTAGGAGAAATATACGGCAGAGTAAAGTTTAATGGTAGTAGCGGAAATAATTCAACCGCAAATGAGATAAATTGCTCACAAGATAATTGAACAAGATACGTATGTATGAATGAATGTATGCGTGTATGTACGCCAACGAGCATGCGAGTGAACATGAGCAAGGATCGTCGACACATGCCCGCACATACATACGCACAGTAGAGTGGCAAACACACAAACAACTTGCACATAAATTAATGCGTTGTTTATGTGCAAATTTTATGTATGCACTCGAACATACATTTGTAAGTAAGCGTGCGCGTGTGTAGGCTTGTCTTTGTCATTGCGGCATGCTGCGGCATTAATGTTAATGCAATTTTATGCGTCGCGAAAAAAATTTACTTTTTTATGCCTCCTTTCGCCATTGTATATTGCCATAAGTTGTCCTTAATTTGTTGCTGCTTACAAATACATATGTATAAATGTATGTACGTATATGTATACTTATGGCAGAGATGCATTTACATATACACACACATTTAAAACATACTGCTGTCGCTGGCGTCTGACGTAGTGTTGTAGGTTGTATGTACACTAGGGTGGTCCAAAAATGCATGTGAAAAAGTAAAGTCGGAATTTTGATGTTCTCAGCCCCTTCGATGGTTCTATATCGAAAAAAACCTTGCCCTGTTTATTTTTTATATTTTTTTTCGAAATAAAAATACTGTTAGAGTTTTCTCAAAGCGCTGAAAGTTTTCCATAGGGAACAACAAGTTTTCCTAGAAATGGTATGGAATTCTTGAAAATCAATATATTGCGATCGTAAAACTTCGCTTCTCTTCAAGAGACTTCCAGTAACAATACCCAATTGTTTATTTCACCATTTTCCATTATTAAACATTTTTAATAAGGTCCCTAACCTAAAAAATGCGCTTTGAGCAACGGCTAAATATTTTTTTTATTAAAAACAAAAACAGAGGTATATTTTTTTCGGTACAAAACAATCTTAGGAGGTGAGAGCATCAAAATTCGGATACTTCACATGCATTTTTTTTGGACCACCTTAATGTGCATACGCATAGGTTGTGTATATTATACTTACGTTAATACAAATTTACATACATATATATTCATATGTGCATTAGGGTGCATCACTATCCATTAACAAATCGATACTATTTTTCCATCGGAATTATAAAATCCACATATTATAATTTAGACCTCCTGCCGTAAAAATATTTAAGAAAAATTAGTTTTTTTTTCAAAAAACTTGCCTTAGATGATAGGATGGTTTAAGCTTAAAAAATTGTATCAAGGGAATCAAAATAATCAGATTTTTGGAGGTATTTTCAAATCGTTTTTTGACAGGAGTCCTAAAATATAATAAATTTTATAATTCCGGTCGAAAAACCGCAACTTTTTTTGGTGAGGCATCCTAATGTATGTATATACGCACGGTATAAGCAGCGATATACATATGTATCTATACTGCATATAATACAGCCTAGCCTACATATTTATGTTTGTAGGTAGGTATACTTAATTGCTGTAAATCTTTTGCTTACATAAGAATATGTATGTGTACGGCCCCTAAATGTATACTTCCTAAATGAAATTTATAACATTGCTGTTGCTGCTACTACCTTCCTTTTTGCTATCAAAAATATTACCAAATAAATAAATTAACGTAAAACGAAATCAAAATGTATCTTCAGATTTTATTCGTCACTGTTTTATCACCGTGGAAGATTGTCTCTCCATTCGATTTTTCCCAATATTTATGGCGGATGGATTTGTATATTTCTCCATTTATTTGAGCGTATGGTTGTTAATTTGTATGTTTATTTGCCATTTTCATGGTTTGAAATTAATTCCCTAATTAACTTTTATAGCTACAATACAAATTTTTCCGGCACAACTCCTTGAAAAAGTGTCCGAAAGTTTTACTTGCAGAATAAATAAATTATCAAGAAAATTAATTATAAAAAAAAATTAGCAAGTGATTTTTAAGAAAAAAAAAAACAAAACCGACTTCAATTCTCATATAAAAATTTAAGATTATCGTTAATTTCTTCATGATCCGATAATCGAATCTAAACCAACAACCTGTGAGGTAACACCTTTCCTTTAACAAAATAATTATAGAAATCGGTAACGGTTCATCAAAAAAAAAAAAATAAAAAAATGAAAAAAAAAAATATTCTGACGAACTGATAACCTTCTCCATTTGGTGAAGTCGGTTAAAAAACATACCCAATAAAAAGTGTAAACGCTGAAATTAAATCGTAGCTGTGGGAATTGATTTTAAATTTCATTTGGGCTAACGGCCAAATCTAAGTTAACTCTCCACTGTAAAAACGCCACTAAAATGTCTAATAAAATTAATAAAACGTTCACATTTTTTTGCGTCTATAAAATGCCAAGTGATATTTTTCTCCTCAAATACTTAAATTATTCTACATCCCGGTTCCATATGGCCAGGTACTTTCTCATTCAACATGGAAGCTTATATCTGGACTTGTAGTCACCGGATAAGTTTCAATTAAATTACTCTTTTGAAGAATAATCGAAGGGACTACCTTGAATACCGCTCTTATGCGTCTTTGTATTAGATAGTACAAAAAATGTGCGGTAAAATCTACGCCACTGGAACGGGCACAGCAAGTAAAGCTCAAATGAAATGATTGGCCATAGCTCCTTGAGCAGATACGGTGTTGGTAAATTGGATTCGCTCAACACTCGAGCAGAGGGTAATTAGCATTCAGGCAGAATGGGGTCAATATGTCTCATGCGGAGTTCATAGGGGCTGTCATTAAGTGAAATCTGCTAACGAAACTTAAAAGAAAAAATCGCAGTGTGCTGTACGGTACCATTTCCCACAACATCTGGGACTGCAGCAGTGCTAAGCTATGAAGGCCATCTGAGGGGGTGGACTTAGACGGATTTAGCTGAAAGCAATATCTAGATGTGAGCGTCTTTTTAGTGCCATAAGATAGCACGCCAGATACTTCTGGACCTGGAGCATACATATATCGAAGATAAAATGGGAACAAGATTTACTTATTGCTTAGGTAACAACATGCCTCTGCATTTCAATCTGAGATATTTGTAATCCTCAAGCTCATGAACACTTGGTGGAAAATTGATGGAGAGATATGTCGGAGTTTATATGTAAGTAGTGGCTGAATGGTTAGAAGTGCGTACTACCGCTCACAAGGACCTGGGTTCTATGAACCAGCCCTTTGGCAATTATCGTCTAAATTATTTATTAGAATATTTCACTCAGCAATGACTGGGAGGCTTCAAGCAGTTGCAAATGGGCAAAACTCATGTTGATCTCAATCTCAAAGGGTCATTGAACAGATATTACTGT
>NW_023458555.1:19241829-19256371 GCF_013731165.1 Rhagoletis pomonella | reverse complement strand
ACAGTAATATCTGTTCAATGACCCTTTGAGATTGAGATCAACATGAGCTTTGCCCATTTGCAACTGCTTGAAGCCTCCCAGTCAGGGTACGAAAATAAACTGTACAAAACAATTCCCATTTGCTCATCGATCATCATATCATTTGTGGTTTTGTACAGTTTTGTAAATAGTCAGAAACAAATTGTAAGATTCACTGTCACTTTCCCCAACGAGAAACGTTTGCTTTTCGTTTGTGACAATAGTACCATAGGATACGTTTTATATGTATGCAAACATTTCAATTACGTGAAAAATAATTTTTTCTGTAAATTTGCATATCCAATTCAATTAAAAAACATTTTTATTTTTTTTTTCATTGCAGCCATTCGTTTTGTATTTGGTTATTGCATATATGTACATACATACATATATTTTCCCTGCACGATTCATTTCGTTTGTTGTTTCGTCTGTAACTACTAAACTACTGTAGTGTACTATCGCCAAAGTGAACTCAGCCGTTTTGTTTCGTATTGTACCGAACTGTTGAAGTAATAAACGAAACGAAATAGTAACGTACAATATAGTTTATTTTCGTACACTGCTCCCAGTCATTGCTGAGTGAAATATTCAAATTAAAAAAATTTTAAAAATAATTGCCAAAGGGCTGGTTCATAGAACCCAGGTCCTTGTGAGCGGTAGTACGCACTTTCAACCATTCAGCCACTACTGACATATAAACTCCTACATATCTCTCCATCAATTTTCCACCAAGTGCGAATGAGCTTGAGGATTACAAATATCTCAGATTGAAATGCAGAGGCATGTTACCTAAGAAATAAGTAAATCTTGTTCCCATTTTATCTTCGATATATGTATGCTCCAGGTCCAGAAGTATCTGGCGTGCTATCTTATGGCACTAAAAAGACGCTCACGCCTAGATATTGCTTTCAGCTAAATCCGTCTAAGTGCACGCCTTCCGTGGCCTTCATAGCTTAGCACTGCTGCAGTCCCAGATGTTGTAGGAATCGCTGGGTACAGCACACTGCGATTTTTTTTTTTTTTGAAGTTTCGTTAGCAGATCTCTTACGCTACCGATTGAGGGTCTGCGCCACAAGATAGCAAGTCAAGGGAGAAAGCACGCCGACTTGATGACAGCCCCTATGAACTCCACAGGAGATATATTGACCTCATTCTGCCTGAATGCTAATCACCCTCTGCTCGAGTGTTGAGCGAATCCAATTTACCAATACCGTATCTGCTCAAGGAGCTATGGCCGATCACTTCCATTGAGCTTTACTTGCTGTGCCCGTTCCAGTGGCGTAGATTTTACCGCACATTTTTTTTACTATCTAATACAAAGACGCATAGGAGCGATATTCAAGGTAGTCCCTTCGATTATTCTTGAAAAGAGTAATTTAATTGAAACTTACCCGGTGACTACGAGTCCTGATATAAGCTAACATGTTGAATGAGAAAGTACCTGGTCATATGGAACCGGGATGTAGAATAATTTAAGTATTTGAGGGGAAAAATATCACATCGCATAATAATAATAGAGGCATTAAATCGCAAAATTATGGTAGCCAATCGGCGGTCCCATTTCAAGAAATAACACGTTCATTAATAAGTAAATACTTTCAAGTTAGTGTAATTCAGGAAAAATTTGTATTGTAGCTAATAAAAGTTAATTAGGAAATTAAATTCAAACCATAAAAATGGCAAATAAACATACAAATTAACAACCATACGCTCAAATAAATGGAAAAATATACAAATCAATCCGCTATAAATATCGGGAGAAATCGAATGGAATCGAATCTTCCACGGTGATAAAACAGTGACGAATAAAATCTGAAGATACATTTTGATTTCGTTTTACGTTAATTTATTTATTTGGTAATATTTTTGATAGCAAAAAGGAAGGTAGTAGCAGCAACAGCAATGTTATAAATTTCATTTAGGAAGTATACAGTTAGGGGCCGTACACATACATATTCTTATGTAAGCAAAAGATTTACAGCAATTAAGTATACCTACCTACAAACATAAATATGTAGGCTAGGCTGTATTATATGCAGTATAGATACATATGTATATCGCTGCTTATACCGTGCGTATATACATACATTAGGGTGCCTCACCAAAAAAAGTTGCGGTTTTTCGACCGGAATTATAAAATTTATTATATTTTAGGACTCCTGTCAAAAAACGATTTGAAAATACCTCCAAAAATCTGATTATTTTGATTCCCTTGATACAATTTCTTAAGCTTAAACCATCCTATCATCTAAGGCAATTTTTTTGAAAAAAAAACTAATTTATCTTAAATATTTTTACGACAGGAGGTCTAAATTATAATATGTGGATTTTATAATTCCGATGGAAAAATAGTATCGATTTGTTTATGGATAGTGATGCACCCTAATGCACATATGAATATATATGTATGTAAATTTGTATAAACGTAAGTATAATATACACACTTAAAACACGACGTCAGACGCATATAAATACATCTCTGCCCATAAGTATGCAAATTAGGGTGGTCCAAAATGCATGGGAACAATCCGAATTTTAATGCTTTTGTTTTGTACCGAAAAAAAATTATACCTCTGTTTTTGTTTTTAATAAAAAAAATATTTAGCGGTTGCTCAAAGCGCCTTTTTTAGTTTAGGGACCCTCCCTATTAAAAGTGTTTAATAATAGAAAATGGTTAAATAAACAATTAGGTATTGTTTCTGGATGTCTCTTGAAGAGAAGCGAAATTTTACGATCGCGAAATATTGATTTTCAAGACTTCCATACCATTTCTACGAAAACTTGTTTTTCCCCATATAAAACCCATGGAAAACTTTCAGCGCTTTGAGAAAACTTTAACAATATTTTTATTTCAAAAAAAAAAATAAAAAATAAACAGGGGCAAGGTTTTTTTCGATATAGAACCATCGAAGGGGCTGAGAACATCAAAATTCCGACTTTACTTTTTCACATGCGTTTTCGGACTACCCTAATGTACAACTAACTTACAACACTACGTCAGACGCCAGCGACAGCAGTATGTTTTAAATGTGTGTGTATATGTAAATGCATCTCTGCCATAAGTATACATATACGTACATACATTTATACATATGTATTTGTAAGCAGCAACAAATTAAGGACAACTTATGGCAATATACAATGGCGAAAGGAGGCATAAAAAAGTAAATTTTTTTTCGCGGCGCATAAAATTGCATTAACATTAATGCCGCAGCATGCCGCAATGACGAACACAAGCCTACTCACGCGCACGCTTACTTACAAATGTATGCTCGAGTGCATACATAAAATTTGAACATAAACAACGCATTAATTTATGTGCAAGTTGTTTGTATGTTTGCCACTCTACTGTGCCACACTGCATGCGTATGTATGTGCGGGCATGTGTCGACGATCCTTGCTCATGTTCACTCGCATGTTCGTTGGCGTACGTACACGCATACATACATTCATACACACGTATCTTGTTCAATTATCTTGTGAGCAATTTATCTCATTTGCGGTTGAATTATTTCCGCTACTACCATTAAACTTTACTCTGCCGTATTTCTCCTAACCAGTCAGCCACCCGGCCACCCACTTGCCCAATTATGTATAACATTGCACCCATTGAGTGTGCGCGCTTACATCTCGCATCTCATGTGCTGCGCCTTTAATTTTACTCTTGTTTCCGCGTAGTTTCACTATTATTCTTCCAGTTATCTGCCCAGAAACCGGCAAAAACGCTCAGATCAAAAACAACAAAGAAATAGCGAGTTTGTAGGTAATTCCAGATAGAAATTATGTACATATGTATGTACACATGTGTGTAGGCAAACATGTTGATATTTTTCATTTGCTTGTTAACATCATTTCGTGGAGGCGGCTGCGTTTGAAAGTGAAAATCTAACATCTGATTTAGTGAGGCAAAATTCGACTTCCCCTTAAGATAGAAGAGATATGTATGTATGTAGATATAAAAGACTATTTAAATTAGGCCAGTTTCCGTTTTCTAACAAATCAGTTAACAATTTGACTAATTAAAAGTTTAAACGCGAACTAATCAATGCATAAATGCATCCAAAGCTTTACAGCGTCTTAAACGAAGCAAATCGATTTTTATTTATTAATTTTAATTTATTTTACTTTAAACTCATTTGAGGTTCTTTCAAGCATCGTACAGTTTCCTTAAAATACACTAACACACTAACCAAAAACACACCTACGGCCTGCCAGAAGAAACGATAACAAGCAGAGTTACGTTACTTATGGAACTGTACGATGCTTTCAAGTAGCAAAAAAAAAATAACGTAGACTACTTTTCCGCACAATTTACTACGTTGACAGCAGAGAATTGAGAATCATCAATATTGCAAGTGTATACCCGCAACCCCATGACCATGCATTAATAAGCAATGAGTAAGAAAAAGTTTCTTTAAAATTGTGTAAAGGTATACGCACGTACATACATACATATCCGCAATTGTGAAATTAAAAGTTACATTTGTATACTTGCAAAACAGACAGGCGGATACATATATATATTAACATATGCATACATACACCATCATTAATTGATCAGCATGCCACGCCAGGTCACTTAAATGAATACATAGTACACACATAAATATGTACTCAAGTGTGGTGACATTAAATTTTTAATTGCTGCTCATTGGCACTTATACGTTCAGGGTGGCATCGCGCCAGCGAATGAATAAATATACACATGTCTCCGCTTGAATGGCAGTAAATTGTAGGGGAGACGAGCGCCAAGGCACAGATAATACTTGGCCGGATTTTATTTGCTGTCGGTTATTCGCGCAATTTATTTGCCAAGCGGTGGATTAAATAAAAGTTTGGAAAATTCTTCGCTTAAAATTTTTTAAATTCAATTCATTGCAAATGCAATATAATTCTACAGTCGAAAGCTCACCCGAAGCAGCAATATTACTCTGCATGTAAACATTTTGCCGAGCGGGCAGGGCTGGTGAAAAATTTGATTGCAAGCATCACACTTACCTGACGGTTTTGAATTGTTTTTTTTTCCCCCCAATATTATTGCCAACTATTGGATGGCTTTCAGTTCTAGAATAATTTTTATATAATAGCAAAAATTCGCAATAGTAAAAAACTACGATTTGGCACAGCAGAAATTTAGAAATTTCGCACCGCACTAAAAGTTTTTTTTTTTCACCATATAACTGCTGCTACAGACCCTTGCATATATACGCATACGGGTTGTCATTAAAATATCAATATGCAAATTTTATTAAAATAAAGACATCCAGGAAATTAAAAAAAGTTTTAAGCAAATTCCTGGAGGGTGCTATGAGGTTTTGAACAAATCTATTTGTTTTTTTTTTTGTATGGCAAAAATTCGACGAATTTTCTACTTTTACTGAATTTTGTCGATTTTTTACGATTTAAAAAATTTTTTTTTTTTTCAAACTCTAGTAGACACCCCTTAAAATTGTTGATGTTTAGTACGTAAACAGGGGATGCCCTATAATGTTCATATTTTAAGGACCAGCCTAATACAACATACATAAGTGCAGTGGTCGCAAAAAACTATAGCCGCAACACATTTTGACAAGTTTTAACATATTTTGTTTTTTTTTTTTTGTTATTTAATGTTGGCATTTTTTTGAAAAATATAGTTAATTATTTAGGAAACCGCGTATGAATCCCAGCTTCAAACTTTGTGCAATATTAAAAAAAAAAAAATAATAATTCAACAAATTTTCATAAAAATTTACAGCTTTTTTAGTTAGATTTCCTGGAAAGATTCACGGCATTAGTTTTGTAACCCATTGACTTCTAGTAGCATAAAGTAAAAGTTTCCAACGGCTAAAAAATACGGTTGATTTTTTAGAATTTTTTTTTTGCCCCATTTGCTTCCTTACAACGAATACACACAATTTGTTTTTATATGGAAGAAAAACAAAACATCTTCGATCCATATAACGGAATTAATGGAATTGTTTAAAATTTCATTAGTATATTTGTCTTTATTTTTTTCTAAATTGCTACCGAAATATCATTTTCGATATCGAAATCAATTAATTTAACTATATCACTATCGTTTTCGCTATAGATACATATATATATTTTAATCGATATATTTGTCAAGTGCTTAACGTTACAGTTACATATACACATATGATATTATAAATATTTTTATCGATATATTTATCGTTATCGTATATTTTCTTTTGCTTTATTTTTACAAATACATCTATAGATGTGCTTTTGGGCAAAAAAAATCTCTTATACTTGTCGATATTTTATCGATATTCTTCGATCCTTGCATCGCCTCTCCAGCGAATCGATTGTGCCGGCCACTGATACATTTATCGGAATAGTTGTTGACACTTTTATCAATATCGATAACGGTACCCATATCTTATCGCTGTCTTGTTCACATTTGTTTGCATACTAGTATAACTTTTTCTCTCATTCTCTGAAAGTTTGGTTTATATACAAATGTATGTAAACAATTTTGTATTATTATTGACAATCTCCTGAAGAGAAACAAAGTTTTCGGGTCGAAAAAATATAAAATTTCAAGAACTTGAGCGCTTTGAGCGACCTCTAAATGTTTTTTGATTTCAAAATAAAAAAAACCCCAGAGTTTAATTTTTTTTTAAGTTCCGACTTTACTTTTTCACATGCATTTTTGGACGACCCTAATGTATATGTACAAAAGCATGTATAAGTCAATGCGATTTTATAGCTTTTGAAAACACGACATGCCTTACAAGGTTGTGGTCAGAGTAAAGTATGCAATACTGTTACGATTATCCTCGAAACCTTGAGGGATTACCCAAATATACTCGGGCTCGTATCGCTGGATTGTTAAATAAATGCTAACGATGACCGAATTGTAGTACAATTAACTTTATTGTACAACAAACAATTTACAATACTTGCTAATACAGTAAAAACACTTTACAATACTTGTTAAAGCAATAACAACGCTTTACTACTTGTTAACACAATTAAACTTATAGCTTGCTTATTCGCAACTCGATTCTCCGCTCACTTTACTTGTAGCTTGCTGACTTGTAACTGTCCCCACTCCGCTGTGTCGTGGCTCTTATATACCTGCGCTCACACTTATGGCAACTCTAGAACGTTCTGAAGTTTATCGCTCATTCTCTTTCTCTCGCTGTTCGCAGTGTTCATCCAACTTGACGTTTCTCTTTGTGGAACATTCTACATCATTCCTCAAACATTCTGCCTATTTCTCGTTGTTCGCTTTGTGTTGCCGCAGTATTCGCCACAATACTTTCAAAAACTAAAGTGTTTCGCATAAAAATTACTAGTGGTGGCAGGGCGTATGAGTAACATTTTGAAACAACCCTGCAGGGAGTGACGTTAGCTTATACCTAACTTTAGTCTGTTTACGCGAACACTAGTGCTAACTATTAACTGTGTATTTTGTTCGAAAAGTTAACTACTTTTGTGGGGCGATGGCCGCAAAAAAGTCAGACCTGGATACCTCTGCATTACATGTCAACTAACTTGTAACTAACTACTTTTGGACATAAAATATCAATAAGAAAAACAAAATATTTTTTTTGTTTTTTTACTTTTTCATTTACTTATTTACTTTATTTTATTACATTTCATATTTGTTTATATATTCTGCTCTGGGTGGCCCCATATTCGAACACCGTCAGACATAACTTCAAAATGATAGTATAAAATTTCGATCTTCCTTTTATTTGTCCTGAATATGAAAAAGAATCTGCGAAGTTCAGAAAAAAAGTGTATTGAAAGTAATTTTTGTATGAGGATATTTAATAGAAACTTGTAAAGAAAACCAACTCCCGATTGCGTCTGCATGACTCCTGCACGACTTTACAATTCACTTTAAGTTGGTTTTGTCATAGCTAATTAAAAGTGAGGTATTAATCGAAATCTCGCCAAAAAGCTAACTATAAGTTGGTTAGTTTTAACAATTGATAATTTTTCACTGCAGGGAAACAAAGAGAAATATAAGGCAGCTCTTGAAGAGAAATTAAATAACGTTTTTGTTATTTTGTTGAGTTTGGTTATTATTTAGTCTACAAATTTCTAATGCTTTACAATGACTTCTTCGTCGCCACTTTTTAACTCTTTATTTTTTAACAACTCTCAAAATGTAATAAATACCAAAGTATAATATTTAATGGAGCGATTGTATGTTTACAATTGCCCAAGTAATTATAAATATGAAGTAAATTGCATGGCTTTTCCAACGACATAAAACAGCAATCAGAAATTCATGGAAAAAATATAAAAGGAAAACCAAAAAAATACCTTCCTTAAAAGCCTAAAAATGACAAACTCACAAAATCACAAAAAGAAATATGAAAAAGCAATTCCATGCTCTCTAAAGTCGGCGCCTAGAAAGGAGCCACATTTTTCTGCCGTCTATTCACAAAAGTAAGAAGTAGTTTCTTTTCATGTACCTCATCTCGTATTTCTTTTTTTCGCGCAGTTTTGTTTTCATACATGTACTGCGACGTTTTTTTTTTTTGTTTTGTTCTTCTTTCTTTTCTTCTCTTCAAACGCATTGCATGTTGTTGCGCACTTAACTTAGTCACGAAACTGACTACAGCCAACAATTGATGTTGCGCCAACAAAGCAATTGTAAAAGACAATAAATGAATGCAGAATGTAAGGAATTAAAGAGAAATGCACAATCGACGCTGATGTTTAAGACGAAACAATGTAGCAAATGCACGTGAGCAAGGTATTAGTACAAACATACATACATACATGTGAACCTACACTGTGTATTTCCTTACTTTTGCTCATTGTACCAGCAAAAACAACAAAAGCACTGAGCAACAACAAAGGTGAAAGTAATGTTTCTAGTTTTTTTGTTTGTTTCGCAACAATCGTTTAACTGAAGAAGCGAAAAAGCACAGAGATAGTGAAAAAGCTCGTAAAAAGCACAAACACAAAGCAAAACGACCAAGTATCAGTGTACAAATGACATGGCGCTGCGCCTGGAAATTTTCCATCATTTTTTGTTTGTTTGTTTTTTTTTTCGTCGTAAGCGGATAAGTGTAAACTTGTAGCACGCTTTGTTATATACATATATACGTATCTATGTATGTGTGTACGCATGATGTCGTCCGCTTAACGTACTCCGTGCAGGAAAATCAGCAGTTCCGAGGTAATCAACTTCGAGTTAGTTTGAAAATGCGTGATAAGCTTGCCCTACTTTCCTTCATGCCAGGAAAAAAAATTGCAAAGCTTCGAAATTTTAAAGATTTGATTCATTCAAAATTATTCTGCATTTTTCTAAAATTTTTAAATATTTTTTTGAAAGAAACATATCACTGAAACTTGAAAGTCCCTTTGAAAAAAAAACCTGACCTCAGAGAGAAACCCTAAAAACGCAATTTTACTATATTTTACCGCTAGTTTCATGAGTATAGTGATTGCTTCGTATATTTAAAAATGTTTACTAGTGGCCTAAACACCAATGCCGAAGTTGAATAAAATATCGTTTTGCTCTTGATTTGATTCCTGACTTGTGACCAATGATGCAAGATTCGCAGTTTTATCTATAAATTATGGCTTTTAGACAATCTTACAGTTGTTTAAATTACCTCCAATGATAAAATTAGATCTTTTTTTGAAATTTCCGATTTGAAAGAAAAAATTAAAATAGCTCATTTGTTGTTTTTTTTTTTTTTGGTAAGTCTTACCGAATGAGTAATGGCCTTGTAGAAGGCTTAACCACCCATATGCTTCAGAAGTTTTGACAATGCTTCCACAGAAGTCCCGCCAGAAACCTCTTTTGGCTCTCTTTGAGGCCGCAGTAGGCCTGTTTTGCCAGCTTAAAGAAATGCTTGTCCTCTCTTCTATGCCTTCCAATCCATGCGAGTTGAAATCGCATTCAGGCCTCCAAGGTGGACGGAATTTATGATAAGTTAATTCTGTGTTGGAAATCAACATTTCTGTTACTAATTCAATGACTTAAAGGCACATGATTTCGGCCTTATTTTTATAGATAATTTCTCAAAAGTTTCCCACGAATACGTATATACATATGTATATATACTGAATATCACAATTTGTTGTCCTCAGATTCATAAGGCTTATGTTACAATAACACAGTGCGACAAAAATAAAAAAAAAATTAATAAATTCAACACACGAATGGAACAATATACCCACAAAACTAGGGTCCAAATATACAAAATAAACCTGTGTTTTTAGTTTTTTCTCTGACGTCAGGATTTTTTAAAGGATTTTAAAATTCCAAAGACACGATTAATTAGAAAAATTATACGAAATATTCAGTGCAATGTAGAATAAATATATGGGAAAATACTCTTAAAAGAAAACACTCTTCAAAAATCAAAAAACAATAGAAAAATTATAATCCTGAACTAATTACAAAATAAGCAGGAAAATTCCAAAAACTTTATTTTGCTGTGTATTTTTGGACTACCCTAATCCAAACCTAAAAACAAATTATGTGGGAAAATTCCGAAAACTTGATTTTTCTGTGGACTACCCGAAGACTTATGTAAATAAATAATTTCGAAGGAATTTTTTTGCGACAAATTTTTTAAACGTTTAAAATTTGCAAAAAGTCTTCAGCAGTTATAGCCAAGCTCTTCTATAACTAAAACCCCTAATGATATCACAGAATAAACAATTTAAAGCATTTCGACTTGCGCTAATTTCTGAATAATGTGTCGCAGCGAAATGCTGGCTAAAAAAATTTCATTGCGAAGTTATTTCACCAAACGAGCGATGTATAGAAAAAAAATATACTACGCATTTGTTTGCTACGATTTTTCACTTAATTTACGCCGAATTAGTCTTGCCGCAGTTCTAACCCAGTGGTACCGCCAGTGCTCTTATGTATGTACGAAATTGTTACTACTGATTTCAATACCACCTTCAGTTCTTATATTTGGATAGTTTAGCCTTATAAAGCAATATCTGAATAAGGAAAAATTCATTATAACCTTTTACGAAAATGGCAATTTTATACAAAAAAAAATAACAAAAGTCAAAACAATTTCATTCAGCTTCTTTGTTCCCTTGGTCTTCTTACTTCTTCTAGCAATAGAAAAAGTAAATATCGCAATCTTTTCTTTCGATTAAAAAAAAATTGCTCATATTAGCGGCTTGCTTTTAACGTAATACCATATAATAATGATGGCACTTTTAATATTTTTAACGCTTTTCTGTGGTTAAGTTTGGATCGAAGGTATGTTTTAAAATAAACCGAATACTCCCATTTTGTTGGATGCTTCGTTAAAATATTATTACTAAAATATGTGCAATATTTCGGAGTGATGTGTTCATCGGTCCGCTTTTTATGGTCGTTTTAAAGTGTTTTCGAGGTTAGGGTTGTATGGGAGGTATGCTTTGAAATAAACCTATTACGCCCAATTTCACGAGGGTACACACATAAGGTTACTAAAAATATATCGACAAAAGTTCGGAGTCTTAGATTCATTGGTGCGCTTTTTATGGCATTTTCAGGTGCTTTTGAGGTTATGTTTATAGGGGAGGTATGCTTTAAAAGCAATCGATCACGCCAATTTTTCGTTTTTTTTCTTGATTTATATCCATAAATATTTCATACGAAAAATTTAGGTTTCGCACCGACTCCTATTTTTATCAAAAATTATATGGGGCTTTACCACTGTGGGCTGTACCGCTACTTGTCTACCATACACTGCTGTTGCTGAATTCGCTACGAAACTTTATTCAAAACAAGTATCCATAAAAATTCCATCGGTCAATCGCCATAAAAATCGCCAATTAACTGGACTTACATATACATATGTAAGTAGAAAATAATTTTTAATGAAGAACATTTTAAATGTCACTTGTTTTAACTTTTTCAAGTGCTTAAAAATAATACTGTAACTTCTTATAGCTTTTATGAAAATAATGACACAATAAATGTATATAAATTTAATGTTTCATATTTTGAAAATTCTCCATTAAGTATGTACAACGCAGTTTTTGTTTGCCAAAATTTAGACATTTACATTTTCAAGCCTAAAATTATGCAGCCTTAATTGCATAAAGCGTATTGTAAAAATAGGTTTGGCATTTTTGTGTTAATCTTGATCATTTTGTGTTGTTAAAATATGTGACGACCCTGGCTTTAAAACAAATTTTGTATCCTAAAAATATACTTTTAGCTTCAAATAAAAGTTTTTTCGTACCCTAATATAAGTAAGTACACTGAAAAAAAGAGTTTAGTTACAGGATTTAATAACTATACTAAAATATAAAATTCATGGTTAAAAATTTGCGTATGCTTTTGCTGTCCGCGTAACAAGGTTTAGTTAAACGCGAAGTATGACGACTAAAACCCCACTTTGCTGGTCGGACACACAATTCATGCTGCTATACTGAAACGTCACTACTGAGAACAGTGCAACTGAAAACAGTACTACTGAAATATTGACTACAATTTTAACACTTACATACATGCATATAATGAATAACGGCATTTAACAGTATATTTTATAACTGTCACTTAGCACACGTACTACATACATACCAACTAAAGAGTGATTAAGTACTGCATTTAATTGCAAAATAATATTATTTACAAACCCAGCAAAAAACAAGAATTATTGCCAAACAAATAATTTTGCAGAAAAAATTTGGAAAAATAGTGAAACTTTTTTATTTAAAATTAATATAGTTACTTGTGAAACATAACAAAAGAGCATTTATTTTTAAAATTTTATACATTTTTTACTATTTTTTATATGTGTATAAAAAGAAAAACAAGCTTTAAGCCGTACTTCCACTAGGCAATGAAATGACAAAAATTACGAACAATTTTCTACCATTCAACAAAGCAGGAGAAAACAAATTGAAATTGTTTAATATTTAATGCACAGTGGAAATACGGCATAATATTTACAAAAATTAATGTGGAAGAAAGCTTAGTGCCGTTTTCACGCACAGATTTTTAGTAAAAAAAATTAAAGTTAGCAGGCAAATATCAGTTAACACTTCGTGAAAACAGCACTTAATGACTATTATTTTCAACATGGTGACGCAAGAGTTTTTTTAAGAATTTTTTGTTGCACTTTAGTAAAAATTTCCATTGTCACAAAATTTTTCAAGCATAGATTGAAGTTCGTTGCAAAATGCTACACAAAGTTTAAGGAATATTTTTTAACGCTCTGTGAAAACGGCACTTAATCACTATTATTTTAAAATAAATGACGCAAGAATTTTTTAACAAAAATTTATTGTTGCATTTTGGTACAAATTTCCATCGTCACTTGTCTCCAAACTAAATTTGCATCAGTTACGCCAGAAATAATTGTTGTTAAGTTTTTTTCCATACAAGGTAGACAAGCTGACCAAAATACGTTCCAAAATAAAACATCAAACTTTTTCGCCCGTTGCAGGCATGTCATTTTAATATCGCGTGGAAATGCGGCATAAGTTACATAATTTATGCAAAAAAACAAATATTTTTGTTCATTTTTTTACATACTCATTTCATTGTGCGTCGACTTTCAGATGTGTTTGTCAGTTTTGTTTTAAGTTTTTTTTTTTTCTTTTATATTGTTTCCTGCATTTTTTGTATATTTTTTAAAACCTCTCTGCATTTTCCTAATCGCCTTTCGTTTGCCCAGCTTAAGTTCGTTTTATGCTGTGCTACGTGAAATTTATTTATATAATTTTTATTTTTTGTATTTTTTGATAATGGTTTTACCACACGCATCCCATGTCAATTTGAGATGTTTGTTTTTTCGATTTCCTTGTCCATTCCTTGCATTTTGTGCATTTTAGTGCAACATTCAGCAAACTAAATTTAGCATAATTTTTATGATTTTTATTTTGTTTTTTTTTTCTACGTGCTAATCCATGTGTGAGATACCTCCCTCCCCAGCAACCCTCACCTAGCCCCTTCACCCTTCCTCATTACCTACCCCTTAGTGTCCAACAAGTGCCCACGAAGTGTAGCACGAGTTTCTTTTTCGATGCTAAGTAGCCTTTTCGTACACTTCCCCATTGCGACATTTTTAATAGTCACCGACTTCACTAAAAAGAAAAACAACACTCACATTTCACTCCAATACTACACACTCACCGTGACAACTAGTGTATTTAATGCTACATACTAACTATTTATATACTACCGAATATATATATACTTACATATACCTTTTACTTAGTTTTAGTGGACTTTTATATATACATACTTACATGCATATTTACCTGTAAAACCGTTATGTGCTTGCCAAGCATTTACTATCTATCATTTACCCACTAAACATTTTCTTTTTTGTTTCCCTTACATACGTATATACATATTTCAATGGCATTTTGCGAAAGCAGCAAGGGAATGCGAAATTTTCAAAGTTGTATGTAAATAATATTAATTTTTTTTTTTACATAAATTATACTAAAAAAAAATTTTTTTTTTTCCATAAAAAAAAAAAAAAACAAAAAATAGTTATATAAGCAGTTTATAGTGAAACCAAAGCTAAAAAAAAATACCAAAAACAAAAACAAAAAACGCAAGTACATACAGTGT
>NW_023458555.1:19240323-19241729 GCF_013731165.1 Rhagoletis pomonella | reverse complement strand
ACACTGTATGTACTTGCGTTTTTTGTTTTTGTTTTTGGTATTTTTTTAGCTTTGGTTTCACTATACACTGCTTATATAACTATTTTTTGTTTGTTTTTTTTTTGCTTATGGAAAAAAAAATTTTTTTTTAGTATAATTTATGTAAAAAAAAAATTAATATTATTTACATACAACTTTGAAAATTTCGCATTCCCTTGCTGCTTTCGCAAAATGCCATTGAAATATGTAGATATATACGTATGTAAGGGAAACACAAAAGAAAATGTTTAGTGGGTAAATGATAGATAGTAAATGCTTGGCAAGCACATAACGGTTTTACAGGTAAATATGCATGTAAGTATGTATATATAAAAGTCCACTAAAACTAAGTAAAAGGTATATGTAAGTATATATATATATTCGGTAGTATATAAATAGTTAGTATGTAGCATTAAATACACTAGTTGTCACGGTGAATGTGTAGTATTGGAGTGAAATGTGAGTGTTGTTTTTCCTTTTTGGTGAAGTTTGTGATTATTAAAAATGTCGCAATGGGGAAGTGTACGAAAAGGCTACTTAGCATCGAAAAAGAAACTCGTGCTACACTTCGTGGGCACTTGTTGGACACTAAGGGGTAGGTAATAAGGAAGGGTGAAGGAGCTAGGTGAGGGTTGCTCGGGAGGGAGGTATCTCACACATGGATTAGCACGTAGAAAAAAAAAACAGAAAATAAAAATCATAAAAATTATGCTAAATTTAGTTTGCTGAATGTTGCACTAAAATGCACAAAATGCAAGGAATGGAAAAGGAAATCGAAAAAACAAACATCTCGAATTGACATGGGATGCGTGTGGTAAAACCATTATCACAAAAAAAAAAAAAAAATATATATATATAAATAAATTTCACGTAGCACAGCATGAAACGAACTTAAGTTGGGCAAACGAAAGGCGATTAGGAAAATGCAGAGAGGTTTTAAAAAATATACAAAAAATGCAGGAAACAATATAAAAGAAAAAAAAAAACTTAAAACAAAACTGACACAATGTCGACGCACAATGAAATGAGTATGTAAAAAAAAATGAACAAAAATATTTGTTTTTTTGCATAAATTATGTAACTTATGCCGCATTTCCACGCGATATTAACGGGTGATTTTTTTGAGGTTAGGATTTTCATGCATTAGTATTTGACAGATCACGTGGGATTTCAGACATGGTGTCAAAGAGAAAGATGCTCAGTATGCTTTGAAATTTCATCATGAATAGACTTACTAACGAGCAACGCTTGCAAATCATTGAATTTTATTACCAAAATCAGTGTTCGGTTCGAAATGTGTTTCGCGCGACAAATTTTGTTCAGCGATGAGGCTCATTTCTAGTTGAATGGCTTCGTAAATAAGCAAAATTGCCGCATTTGGAGTGAAG
>NW_023458555.1:19229773-19240223 GCF_013731165.1 Rhagoletis pomonella | reverse complement strand
AGAACCGATGAGATTTTGCAAATTTTATGCGTTTTTTTTAAAAAAAAAGTTATCAAGCTCTTAAAAAATCACCCGTTACAAGAACCAAAACTTTGGGAAAAAAAAATTAAACACAGGCTGTGCTTACGGAATATCAGAAAAAACATTTTTTTTTAATAAAAATTTCAGGAACGGGCACTTTTAATGGAATGAATAAAAAATATATGTAAAAGTCGGTTCCTTTTTATAGCTTTATTTAATAGTGCGGTTTTTTAGCTTCCAACAAGGAAAATAAAAAGCTGCTCATTTTTTGCACTTTTTGAAATAATGCGTTTTTTGCTAATGCATAAAATAATCTTCCATTTCTTGTTCGTGCCATAAGAACCGTTAGATTTTCCAAAACGAGGTGTCAGATTAAAAAGCTTGTCCTGTAGATGAAAAATAAAGGTTTACCTTTTTTATAGTTGCCACCTGTTAAAAAATTTAATTCAAATTGTTTAGCAAGTTAAATGAATTATTAAAATATTGTTATCAACCGAAATGGGTGTGAAAAGGGTAAATTTCTTAACTACATTCAGCAGGGTTTCCGCCTGTTTAAAATATCTAATTCCATTTGAATTAGGGTAATTAGGTAATTGAAATACATAGGTATGGGAGTTAGAGGTTTAAGAAGGTTACAGCTTGCAAACATTTTGAAGAGGGTTGCCACCTGTGTGTAAAGTCAAATTTAGTTAAACTAAAACAATAGTTGCGTCAAATCAAGGCTTACGTTATCGTATTTGTTATTTTATAACAAATACATACATTGTCAATCAGTGATTAGCTCAGATTACATTCCTTTTAAATTACTGGACTCCTAAATTAACTCAGGAATGTTTTTACTCTTCACTTATTTCTTGGTAAATATGTCCAACTTTTTCTTGGGTCTGATATCCATATTTCAGTTTTTTTTCACCATATTAAAAGGAAATTTATTTTTTAAACATGTGGCAATATTTCTACGTATCGTTTAGAAGTAAAGCATTTTCAAAACCATCTCAATTAACACCCATATTGTAATATCAAATTCATTCAACTTACTAAGTAATTTTAATAAAATTTGTAACAGGTGGCAACCCGATTCAAAAAAATACAAATTTAGTGCACTTCCAACGAAGGCTAATCGATTTTTATTTATTAATTTTAATATTTTTTACTTTAAACTCATTTGAGGTCCTCATCAAGCATCGTACAGTTTCCTCAGTAAAAACACTATCAGCTGAGCTGTTTTTTGGCATTCGCTCTTATCTCTTACAATTTCTTTCATTTCTATTACAATTTGTTATATTTCTATTATAATTTTAACACTAACACACTGAACCAAAAACACACCTACAGCCTACCAGAAAAAACGATAAGAAGACGAGTTACGTTACTTATGGAACTGTACGATGCTTTCCAGTAGCAAAAAAAAAATTACGTACACTACTTTTCCGCACCATTTACTACGTTGACAGGAGAGAATTGAGAATCATCAATATGGCAAGTGTATACCCCCAACCCCATGACCATGCATTAATAAGCAATGAGTAAGAAAAAGTTGCATTAAAATTGTGTAAAGGTATACGCACATGCATACATACATATCCGCATTTGTGAAATTAAAAGTTACATTTGTATACTTGCAAAACAGACAGGCAGATATATATATATATATTAACATATGCATACACCATCATTAATTGATCAGCATGCCACGCCAGGTCACTTAAATAAATACATAGTACACACATAAATATGTACTCAAGTGTGGTGACATTAAATTTTTAATTGCTGCTCATTGGCACTTATATGTTCAGGGTGGCATCGCGCCAGCGAATGGATAAATATACACATGTATCCGCTTGGATGGCAGTAAATTGTAGGGGAGACGAGCGCCAAGGCACAGATAACACTTGGCCGGATTTTATTTGCTGTCGGTTATTCGCGCAATTTATTTGCCAAGCGTTGGATGAAATCAAAGTTTGGAAAATTCCGCGCTTAAAATTTTTTAAATTCATTTCATTGCAAATGCAATATAATTCTATAGTCGAAAGCTCACCCGAAGCAGCAATGTTACTCTGCATGTAAACATTTTGCAGAGCTGGCTGAATTGATGAAAAATTTGACAGCAAGAATCACACTTACCTGACGGTTTTGAATTGTTTTTTTTTTCAATATTATTGCCAACTATTGGATGGCTTTCAGTTCTACAATAATTTTTATATAATTGCAGAATTTTAGTTGTTTAACTACTTCTGCATCAAAGCAATTGTCAAAAATTCGCAGCAGTAAAAGACTACGATTTGGCACAACAGAAATTTCGCACCTTACTAAATAAAAAGTTTTTTTTTCACCATATAACTTTGCTGCTGATTGACACAGACCCTTACATACATACTAAGGTTGTCATTAAAATATCAATATGCAAATTTTATGTGGGCCACTCCACCCGTTTATTTTATTCTACGTGTAAAATAAAGACATCCAGGAAATTTAAAAAAGTTTTAAGCAAATTCTTTTGAGGGTGCTATGAGGTTTTGAACAAATCTATTTGTTTTTTTTTTTTGTATGGCAAAAATTCGACAAAATTTCTACTTTTACTGAATTTTGTCGATTTTTTACGATTTAAAAAAATATTTTTTTTTTATACCCTAGTAGTCACCCCTTAAAATTGTTGATGTTTAGTACGTAAACAAGAGATGCCATATAATGTTCATATTTTAAGGACCAGCCTAATACATGCATACATAATTGCAGCGGTCGCAAAAAACTATAGCCGCAACACATTTTGACAAGTTTTAACATATTTTGTTTTTTTTTTGTTATTTAATGTTGGTAATTTTTTTGGAAAAATATAGTTAATTATTTAGGAAACCGCGTATGAATCCCAGCTTCAAACTTTTTGCAATATTAAAAAAAAATAAATGATTCAACAAATTTTCGTAAAAATTTCCAGCTTTTTTAGTTAGATTTCTAGGAAAGATTCACGGCATGTAGTTTTGTAGCCCATTGAATTCAAGTAGCATAAAGTAAAAGTTTCCAACGACTTCCGTCTCATTTGCTTCCATACAACGAATACACACAATTTGTTTTTATATGGAAGAAAAACATAACATAACATCTTCGAGCCATATAACGGAATAATGTCTAATTGTCTAAAATTTCATTAGTATATTTGTCTTTATTTTTTTTTTCTAAATTGCTACCGAAATATCATTTTCGATATCGAAATCGATTAATTTAATTATATCACTATCGTTGTCGCTATAGATACATATATATATTTTAACCGATATAATTGTCGAAGTGCTTGTCAATACAGTTACGATATATTTATCGTTATCGTATTTTTTTTTGCTTTATTTTTACAAATACCTCTATAGATGTGCTTTTAGGTAAAATTTATTTTATACTTACCGATATTTTATCGATATATTTATCGTTATCGATATCCTTTTCGAAATGTTCTTCGATCTTTGCATCGCCTCTCCAACGAATCGACTGTGCCGGCCACTGATACATTTATCGGAATAGTTGTTGACACTTTTATCGATATCGATATCGGTAGGCATATATTATCGCTGTCTAGTTCACATTTGTTTGCATACTAATATAACTTTTTCTCTCATTCTCTGAAATTTTGGTTTATATACAAATTTTGGTGCATATGAGTGTTGCCAGATTTTATTTTCAAAAAACAGTATTTTCCAAAAAAAAAATCTGCAGCTTTCAAAAACGATGGTTGGTTACCACTAACCATTTTCTATTATTAACTAATTTTATAGGACCCTTAGAAACTTAAAAAAATTCAATGGGGGGACCCAAAAATCGCCTGCCTTCAAAAAATCGTATAGTAAACAATTTTGTATTATTATTGGCAATCTCCTGAAGGGAAACAAAGTTGTCCGGTCGAAAAATATTAAATTTCAAGAACTTGTTTTTTCCTATAAAATACATGGAAAACTTTGAGCGCTTTGAGTGACCTCTAAATATTTTTTGATTTCAAAATAAAAAAACAGGAGTTGAATTTTTTTTTTTTTTAATTTCGAATTTACGTTTTCCATGCATTTTTGGACGACCCTAATGTATATGTACAAAAGCATGTTTAAGTAAATGCGATTTTATAGCTTTTGAAAACATGACATGCGTTACAAAGTTGTGGTGAGAGTAAAATATGCAATACTTTCGAAAAACTTAAGTGTTTCGCATAAAAATTTCTAGTGGTGGCAGGGCGTATGAGTAACATTTTGAAACAGACAAAGAGAAATACGCCAGCTCTTAAAGTGAAATTAAGTAACTTTTTTGTTATTTTGTTGAATTTTGTTATTATTTAGTCTACAAATTTCTATTGCTTTACAATAATTTGTTCGTCGCCACTCTTCAACTCTTTATTTTTTAACAACTCTCAAAATGTAACAAATACCAAAGTGTAATATTCAATGGAGCGATTGTATGTTTACAATTGCCCAAGGAATTATAGAGTAAACTGCATGACTTTTCCAACGACATAAAACAGCAATCAGAAATTCATGGAAAAAATATAAAAGGAAAACCAAAAAATACCTTCCTTAAAAGCCTAAAAATGACAAACTCACAAAATCACAAAAACAAATATGAAAAAGCAATTCCATGCTCTCTAAAGTCGGCGCCTAGAAATGAGCCACATTTTTCTGTTGTCTATTCACAAAAGTAAGAAGTAGTTTCTTTTCATGTACCTCATCTCGTATTTCTTCTTTTTTCGCAGTTTTGTTTTCATGCATGTACTGCGACGTTTTTTTTTTTGTTTTGTTCATCTTTCTTTTCTTCTCTTCAAACGCATTACATGTTGTTGCGCACTTAACTTAGTCACGAAACTGACTACAGCCAACAATTGATGTTGCGCCAACAAAGCAATTGTAAAAGACAATAAATGAATGCAGTGTGTAAAGAATTAAAGAGAAATGCACAATCGACGCTGATGCTAAAGACGAACACTATGTAGCAAATGCACGTTAGCAAGGTATTAGTACAAACATATGTACATACATACATGTGAACCTACACTTTCCTAACTTTTGCTCATTGTACCAACAAAAACAACAAAAACACTGAGCAACAACAAAGGCGAAAGTAATGTTTCTAGTTTTTTTGTTTGTTTCGCAACAATCGTTTAACTGAAGAGACAGTAAGCGAAAAAGCACTGAGATAGTGAAAAAGCTCGTAAAAAGCACATACACAAAGCAAAACGACCAAGTATCAGTGTACAAATGACATGTCGCTGCGCCTGGAAATTTTCCGACATGTTTTTTGTTTGTTTTTTTTTTTTGACGTAAGCGGATAAGTGAAAACTTGTAGCACGCTTTGTTATAACGTACTCGGTGCAGGAAAATCAGCAGCTCCGAGGTAATCAATTTCCAGTTAGTTTGAAAATGCGTGATAAGCTTGCCATACTTTCCTTCATTCCAGGAAAAAAATTTCAAAGAGCTTCGAAATTTTAAAGATTTGATTCATTCAAAATTATTCTGCATTTTCCTACATTTTTTAAATATTTTTTTGAAATAAACAAATCACTGAAACTTGAAAGTCCCTTTGAAAAAAAACCTGACCTCAGAAAGAAAACCTAAAAACGCAGTTTTACTATATTTTACCGCTAGTTTTATGAGTATATTGATTGCTTCGTATATTTAGAATTTTTTACTAGTGGCCTAAACACCAACGCCTAAGTTGAATAAAATATCGTTTTGCTCTTGATTTGATTCCTGACTTGTGATCAGTGTTGCAAGATTCGAAGTTTTATCTATAAATTATGGCTTTTAGACAATCTTACAGTTGTTTAAATTACCACCTAGTATATATTGGAGTTTTTTTTTGAAATTGCCAATTTGAAAGAAAAAATTAAAATTGCTTTCGTTGTTTTTTTTTTTGGTAAGTCTTGCCGAAACAGTAATGGTCATGTAGAAGGCTTAACCAACCATATGCTTCAGAAGTTTTCACAATGCTTCCACAGAAGTCCAGCAAGAAACCTCTTTTGGCTCTCTTTGAGAATAAAACAGTTTTTTCGCAGTCGGCCTGTTTTACCAGTTTACATAAATACTTATCATCTCTTCAATGCCTTCCAATCCATGCGAGTGGAAATCGCATTCAGGCCTCCAAGGTGGGCAAAATTTATGATAACTTAATTGTGCCTTGGAAGTCAAGATTTCTGTTACTAATTAAATGACTTAAAAGCAAGTGATTTCGGCCTTATTTTTATAGATAATTTCTCAAAAGTTTCCCACAAATACGTATGTACATATGTATATATACTGAATATCACAATTTGTTGTCCTCAGATTCGTAAGGCTTATGTTAGAATAACACGATTAGTGATGGCACGATTAATCGAATAACCGATTATTAAAATAAGTTGGTATGTTTTTTATATTCTCGTATTCTGCAAATTTTTTAAACGATATTTCTGCCAAAAACCTCAACGCAAGCTTAACCTAAGTAGTACTAAAAATTCACAACCCAGGTATGCACATATTTTCATTTTATTTTCCGAACTCGGTGTTGCGCATTTTCTTCTTTTTTATATTGAAGAAAATAAGCAACACCATTACCAAACAGAAAAATACCAAAAACCAGTGGTAAGTGCCAGATACTTCAGTCTTGGAATTTTTCATACAAAAATTTAGTGGGCTACAAAATTGCATACTGAAATCCTTCCTAGAAATCTAATTAAAAACCTGGAATTTTTTGTTGATTTTTTTTTTTTAATATTGCACAAAGTTTGATATATTCATATTTATACGTGTTTTTGCTAAAGAATAAGCTATATTTAAAAACATATCTAAAATTAAAGATCAAAAAAAGTCTTGTCGTGCGCTATAATTTTGACACGTGGTGTTAGTCAGTTATTATAACTTATAAATGGTTTTTAATAATTTTCGATTTTAATCGAAATGACCGATTAATCGGTTAATTTCTTACGATTAATTGCAATTATTAATCGAATGCTTTCGATTAATCAATTAACCGATTAATCGATTATCAAATCTTTTTTGCCATCACTAAACACGGTGCGACAAAAATCAAAAAATAAAGAAATTTAACACACGAATGGAACAATATACCCATACAACTAGGGTCCTAATGTACAAAATAAACCAGTGGTTTTAGTTTTTTCTCTGACGTCAGATTTTTTAAGGAATTTTGAAATTCCAAAGATTCGATTAATTAGAAAAATTATATGAAATATTCAGTGCCATGTACAATAAATATATGGGAAAATACTCTTGAATTGAGCGTAATTAAATTTTTCCTTTAGAAATCAAAAACAAAAGAAAAATTATAATCCAGAACTAAAAACAAACTAAACAGGAAAATTCCAAAAACTTGACTTTTCTGTGTATTTTCGAACCACCCTAATTCAAAACTAAATACAAATTATGAGGGAAAGTTCCAAAAACTTGATTTTTCTGTGGACCACCCGAAGACTTATGTAAATAAATAATTTCGAAGGAATCTTTTTGCGACAAATTTTTTAAACGTTTGAAAATTTCAAAAAGTCTTCTGCAGTTATAGTCAAGCTCTTCTGCAACTGAAAACGCCTAATGATATCACAGAATAAACAATTTAAAGAAGCATTTCGATGGATATCTGAATAATGCGACGCAGTCGTAGCGAAAAGCAGGGTCGACAGTCATTTCTGCATACCTGACTAAAAAAAACAAGTTGCGAAGTTATTCCATTGAACGAGCGATGAAAAAAAATATACATTTTTCACTTAATTTACTCCCAATTAGTCTTGCCGCAGTTCTAACCCTGGTACCGCCAGTGCTCTTATGTATGTACGGAATTGTTACTACTAATTTCAATACCACAACAGCTGCGCTGCACAGTGGGATTTCGGCGGAAAATTTCAGTTTTTGGAACCTTCAATTCTTATATTTGGATGGTTTAGCCTTATAAAGCAATATTTGAGTATGGAAAAATTCATTATAACCTTTTAGGAAAATGGCAATTTCATACAAAAAAAAATAACAAAAATCAGAAGAATTCCCAATTTTACTAGCTATAGAAAAAGTAAATATCGCAAACTTTTCTTTCGATAAAAAAAAAATTGCTCATATTAGCGACTTTTCACGTAATCCCATATAATAATGATGGCACTCTTAATATTTTTAACGCTTTTTTGAGGTTCAGTTTGAATGGAAGGTATGTTTTAAAATAAACCGAATACTCCCATATTGTCGGATGTTTCGTTAAAATATTATTACTAAAATATGGACAATATTTCGGAGTGATGTGTTCATCGGTCCGCTTTTTATAGCCGTTTTAAAGTGTATTTTAGGTTAGGTTTATATGGGAGGTATGATTTGAAATAAACCTATTATGCCCAATTTTACGAGGGTACACACATAACGTTATTAAAAATATATCGACAAAAGTTCGGAGTCTTAGATTCATTGATGCGCTTTTTATGGCATTTTCAGGTGCTTTTGAGGTTATGTTTATATGGGAGTTGTGCTTTAAAATCAATCGATCACGCCAATTTTTCGTTTTTTTTTTCTTGATTTATATCCATAAATGTTTTATACGAAAAACTTTGGTTTTACACCGACTCCTATTGTTTTTTCAAAAAATATATGGGCTTTACCACTGTGGGCTGTACCGCTACTTGTCTACCATACACTGCTGTTGCTGAATTTGTTACGAAACTTTATTCAAAACAAATATCCATAAAAACTCCATCGGTCAATCGCTATAAACATCGCCAATTAAGGGGACTTACATATATGTACATAAGTAGAAAATAATTTTTAATGAAGAACATTTTAAATGTCACTTGTTTTAACTTTTTAAGTGCTTAAAAATAATACTATAACTTTTTATAGCTTTTATGAAAAGAACGACACAATAAATATATATAAATTTAATGTTTCATATTTTGGAAATTCTCCATTAAGTATGTACAACGCAGTTTTTGTTTGTCAAAATTTAGACATTTACATTTTCAAGCGTAAAATTAGGCAGCCTTAATTGCATAAAGCGTATTGTAAAAATAGGTTTGACATTTTTGTGTTAATCGTCCAAAAAATTGCTTTGCGTTGTTAAAATATGTGATCCTTCATCCTTAAAATATACTTTTAGCTCCAAATTAAAGTTTTTTCGTACCCTAATATAAGTAAGTACACTGAAAAAAAGAGTTTAGTTACAGGATTTGATAACTATACTCAAATATAAAATTCATGGTTAAAAATTTGCGTATGCTTTTGCTGTCCGTAACAAGGTTTAGTTAAACGCGAAGTATGACGACTAAACACTCACTTTGCTGGTCGGACACACAATTCATGCTGCTATACTGAAACGTCACTACTAAGAACAGTGTAACTGAAAACAGTACTACTGAAATATTGACTACAATTTTAACACTTACATACATACATATAATGAATAACGGCATTTAACAGTATTTTTTATAACTGTCACTTAGCACACGTACTACATACATACCAACTAAAGAGTGATTAAGTACTGCATTTAATTGCAAAATAATAATATTTACAAACCCAGCAAAAAACAAGAATTATTGCCAAACAAATAATTTGCAGAAAAAATTTGGAAAAATAGTGAAACTTTTTTATTTAAAATTAATATGGTTACTTGTGAAACATAACAAAAGAGCATTTATTTTTAAAATTTTATACATTTTTTACTATTTTTTATATGTGTATAAAAAGAAAAACAAGCTTTAAGCCGTATTTCCACTAGGCAATGAAATGACAAAAATTACGAACCATTAAACAAAGCAGGAAAAAACAAATTGAAATTGTTTAATATTTAATGCACAGTGGAAATACGGCATAATATTTACAAAAATTAATGTGGAAGAAATCTTAGTGCCGTTTTCACACACAGATTTTTAGTACAACAATTTAAAGTTAGCAAGCGAATATCAGTTAACACTCTGTGAAAGCAGCACTTAATGACTGTTGATTGCAACGCAGTGACGCAAGACTTTTTTTAAAGAATTTTTAACTAAAGATTTTTAGTACAAAAATTTAAAGTTAATACTCTGTGAAAATAGCACTTAATGACTATTATTTTCAACGTGGTGACGCAAGAATTTTTTGAAGAATTTTTTGTTGCACTTTGGTAAAAATTTCCATTGTCACAAAATTTTACAAGCATAGATGGAAACTCGCTGCAAAATGCTTCACAAAGTTTAACGAATATTTGTTAACGCTCTGTGAAAACGGCACTTAATGACTATTATTTTAAAATAAATGACGCAAAAACTTTTTAACAAAAATTTATTGTTGCATTTTGGAAAAAAATCCATCATCACTTGTCTTCAAACTAAATTTGGTAAGCGATGATGGAAATAAATTTCAAAAAAAAAATCACAAAGTTTAACATTATAAAATACCCGTGCCACTAGTTACGTCAGAAATAATTGTTGTCAAGTTTTTTTCCATACAAGGTA
>NW_023458555.1:19229574-19229763 GCF_013731165.1 Rhagoletis pomonella | reverse complement strand
ACGTCAGAAATAATTGTTGTCAAGTTTTTTTCCATACAAGGTAGACAAGCTGACCAAAATACGTTCCAAAATAAAACATCAAATTTTTTCGCCCGTTGCAGGCATGTCATTTTAACGGGTGATTTTTTAAGAGCTTGATAACTTTTTTTTAAAAAAAACGCATAAAATTTGCAAAATCTCATCGGTTCT
>NW_023458555.1:19229082-19229474 GCF_013731165.1 Rhagoletis pomonella | reverse complement strand
TGCCCAAAAATGAATGAACATATTATTTCCAATCTCTTATTTGTCGAAGAAACGATTTACCTCAGTTCTGTTCTGTTCAACAATAATTGCGTTCCCCAACTTTTCTGGGTTAAAACCTGTAAAACTGTCAAAGAAAGCCAGAGAACCGAGTACGGGAACGCTTTTTGGTGACTTCCTGTAAATACTTGCAACTTCTTGCGAGTTAGGGAACGCAACTAAAATGTGAGCAACGATCAATTATACCCTAAATAGTGATGGCAAAAAAGATTTAATAATCGATTAATCGGTTAATTGATTAATCGAAAGCATTCGATTAATAATTGCAATTAATCGTAAGAAATTTACCGATTAATCGGTCATTTCGATTAAAATCGAAAATTATTAAAAACCAT
>NW_023458555.1:19227570-19229072 GCF_013731165.1 Rhagoletis pomonella | reverse complement strand
TTTTTTTTCAACCGGAATCTGTGTAAATATACGTATAAGATGTTCAACATTTGATTTTGAACATGAGATGTTTAAAATATACCTACATATGATAAATATGCACATGAAGTGTTTAAAATTGCAAAAATTTTAAAAGTAAAAATACATTTACTACTAATAACAAACATTGAGTGCTCATATTTACTTAATTTTAAATATTTTAGGTGTAATTTTGCTTAATAATATTTGCACACAATAGGAGAGGAAACTGGTTACCTCTCTTTATATGCATAAATATAAACAAACATTATTTAGAGCAAATTTTAAACATTTTATGTTCATCGAATGAAAGCCATTTAAATGCACTCTTATGCTTGAAACACAATACCCGGCGGACGGCAAAGTTCGCCGAATTGGGCGATGCCATCGTTCACCGTTCGCCCTGCTATTTCGCCTATTTAACAGAATTTGAGCGGTAGCGAAAACAGCTGATACCATTTCGTCGCACTTATAAGTGACCATATTTTGAAAAACGAAACCATATTTAGAAATGATGAAATGATAACAAATATAAATATAAGGCAAGGGGGAATTATTATAAATTATTTTATTTTAAGCCAGATTTAACGAATCGATCACTGTATTTTTCAACCATCAAAAATAATTCGTGTTACGTGCTGTTTTCTTCTAAATCTTTGAAAGTAAAAACACATACGGCCCCCTTTGGCATGTACTGCGGTCATCGCCCAGCAGAGCGATAGAAATTAATCTATCGCCACGAAACGCCACCGAGCGAACTTCGCATTTCGCTTGGGCTGTGTTCAATTTCATTTGCCGGCGGGTGTTCTAATTTTGACAGCGGTAATTTTGCTGTGGTGAGTTCGCCGTTCGCCGGCATTGTGTTTCCACGGTTAACCGGGATTAATAATTTTGAAGAGTGCTTCCAACTACCTCAATATATTCATATTTACATGCATCTTTATATTTTTTTTTTCAAAGTTATTTTCCCCTTACCAAGTAATATCTCCTTTAAGGTTTTTCATTTAAAAGGAGAGAAGTTCACGTAATATGCACACACTGAAAATAAAATTACGTAAAAATTCTACGAAAATCTTTCGTAGTGCTGGTTTGTGTACAATGTACGAAACTTTCGTTCATAATACGAACACATTTTTCACAACGAAACAAGATTTCAGGAGCCATACGTAAATATAACGAAAGGACTTTCGTAAGGCATTTTTTCAGTACAATTTACGAAATCTTACGTTTATTTTACGAAGCACATTCGTAAAGCACTGAACAAATCTCTGTACGAATAATTTTGTATATTGTAGGAAGGTATTCGTAATATTCACGTATGGTTTTAAAATTTACGAATTCTACATCTCTGTATTCGTACAATTTAGTTAATACGTTCGTATAAAGTACTAATGCAGAAACATGTTTTTCAAATTCGTACAACACACGAATATTTTCGTTCAATATACTCAATTACCGGCAGTTTAATATTTCATCATAGTTTT
>NW_023458555.1:19215485-19227470 GCF_013731165.1 Rhagoletis pomonella | reverse complement strand
AAAAAAATACCAAAAACAAAAACAAAAAACGCAAGTACATACAGTGTATAAAAAAAGCTATGCGCCCAGAAGATTGTAAGTTTCGATTTAAAAATATTTACATATATATTTGTATGTACTCAAATATGCTCGTTTATTTAAACACCCCCCCCAAAAAAAAAAAAAAACCAAAGAAATATTCAATTAAATTTGTTTGAGAAAAAAATTAAGTGTTGTTGTTGTTTTTTTAACATCAATCCTCGTTATTGGCAAGCAGCTCGCATTTAGCAACCATTTTCGGTTTTTTTTCGTACCGTTTTTCTTTTAAATTTTTATGCATTTGCCTCCTCTTTCCCTCTTCTTCTGTTTCTGTTCAATGCATAAAGCATATCTTAAGGCGCATTTGCACCAAAAGTATGCGTGGATCTGTTTTACCAACGTTTGATTTTTTTCCTTTTTGTGTTCTTTTCTTCCCATGTATGTGTGCATATGTAAATATATATATATATGTACGTTTCACAAATTCCAAAACAAGAAAAAAAACAATAACATTGCATTTTGTTTGCATAGTGTGTTCTAATTAAATAAATAACTAATTAATTAAATAACTAAAAAAAAATAAAATAAAACAAATAAATTAAAATTTATTTCGATTTAAAATCTGCATTGCAAGCGCGTGATATACTCGTCTGCTTCCCTTCGGCGGCGATAGCGACAGCGACAGCGGCGGCGGCATATCTTTGGCATGTTGTGACTGCGTGCGTTTGTTTACTTATAGCGTATGAATTTCGATATTTTCTAAAAAAAAAAAAAATTATGTTAATACCCACACACTTTTGTTGTTGTTGTTTGATTTTAATGGCACACCACAATTTTTGTTTCACCTTTTTTCTTTAACAGCCAATACCTTCACTCGGATATTTAAACATTTCATTGTAAGAAAATTATGTCTCCAATTAACTTAAAATATTTGCATAAAACCTATTTCAAATGTATAATAATTTTTTCAACAGCAAAGGAAGTAAGTACATACACTATTATATCGCTAACATTTGAAATACATACATATTTACAAAAGCGTGACAATCAATTGTTAACAAGAGTGAAAATAAAAAGAAAGCTTTTAAAGCTCAATTGATCGCACTGCTTATATCAATAATGATATTAATAATTTAGAAATATTTAGTTAAGCATGCTTTAAGGTTAGGGTTCGTAACAAAAAAAAAAAATATTGTAAGCTTAACCCCCGCCCCTACCTCATAAAATGATTTGCCAAAAACTACGCTTAAAACCAAAACACTTAAAATCAAGATTTGTAGCATAGTTTTAGGTGCAGTTTTGTTTTGACAAAGAATCAAACTTAACTTCTTGTTAAGTCCAGAGAAGTGGGTGGTAAAACAGTGGTGGACAAAGAGAGCTTTCTTATTTCTTTTTTTGTGTTACTATATAAAAGGCTTTAAAAAGCTCTGCACGCATACTTTTGCATAATTCAGTGGTGGTCAAGGAGAGCTTTTACTTTTGGATCATCTTGTAAAAAAAATTACAGAACCTCCGCATGCATGTTTTTCAGAGATATATGTTGGGCATAGAGAGCTTTTACTCCATGCCTGGCCAAACAAATTTATAAAAAGCTTAAAAGGTGATCGCATGCGTTCCTCCGAGGTTCTTAACTCTTGCTAAATGAATTTCAAAAGCGCTCTGAAGTTAACGCAGTATCTCTGTAAAACAAGCTTGTCACTTACATATGTCTTTAGTCGCATGCTTCTATAACACCGGAGCTAGCACAGCGTAAAAGCTCTCCGCGGACAACACTGCATGCTTTTGCATGCATTTCTTTCAGCAATGGTCAAGGCGAGCTTTTGCATTTTTTTTGCCTTAATACAATTTAAAAAAAGCTCTGCAGTCATGCTTTTTTATTGGTCATATTGAATTATAAAAAGAACTTAAAAGAATTTTGCACGCATGCATTTTGGCCAGAAGAGCTTAGAATAAATACACAGTTTGAAACAGCCTGCACATGCATGCCACTGATGCTCACAAACTCTTTAAACTAATTTTAAAAGCTCTCAAACACTTTACGCAGTACTTCTATTACCACTATTAGGAGCTGGCCACTTCATAGGCATGCTTCTCAAGCTTTTAATAGTTTGGAACGAATACAGCCTAAAAAATCTCTCCACGGGCACCACAACGTCAAAACTGCGCATGGCAATTTAAATACATATTAATTAATCCCGAAAAGCTTCACAAAATAAGGGAAAATTCTTAAAGCTATACTATCGAAATATTATTTAAAACGGTAAAATTTTTCCCAAGTTCAAACAAGTTTAAATATCAAAATATTTAACGCTCTCACAGAACAGTCATGGGTACCGCCTTGTCCGCGTACAGAGCTTAAAAGTTATTACTGCCATGGATCCAACTCTAAAACGTCATGTTTTTCTGTAGAATAAGAAGTTCTTGAATGTTTCTGCTGCTGAATAAATATTTTTAAGGCATTGAAATAACTAAAAGCTCAATAAGTCTAACTGAATTGCTTTAAGTTTAGTTAACTCGTCAAAACAGCTAAGCCTCATACTTTCTCTTCGCGAAAAGCTTTTAGAGTGGCACAGAACCTTTGAAAGCTTTTCCAGATTTTCTTCTTCTTCATCCAACTCAAAAGAAAATTGAGTACAGATTTTACGCTTATACTACCTTAGGAAGCTTTGGAAACTTTTCATCTATTTTAAGGGCTTTTCAATCACCTAGTCAAACTTTCACACAGAAGTTGGTGATACCTAAAGCGCTTATACACACACTGTGGAAGCTTTCGAATCAATCAATCGGTTATTCCAGCTTTGAAATCAAAATTTGGTGTGCTTTACGCCGTTACACCAACTTTGAAAGCTTTCTGAACTTTTTTCAGCCAAGCGGAGCTTTAATTCGAAAATTTGGTATTCTTTAAATGCTTACTTACACCACCTTTGCAAGCGTTCGGAACTCTTTACAGTAACTTTGACAAACTTTCACACAAATGTTGTGCATGTCTAAATCGTTTTAGACGAAATGAGAAATATTATTCAAGCCACTAAAGTTTAAAATAGTTTTGCCTTTTTTCTGGTATTAAAATACCATCGATTTTTCAAGCGCGAATGTTTCACATTTACAGAATTAAATTAGGTTAAATGATTCACTCAGAGGATATTTAATGCAAATAAAAAAAACTGTTAAAATTTTAGCCATCACCATTTAATCCTGCCACTTATTCAAACTATGCGTTTGTCGATATTGTTGTTGTATTGTATGTGCCTGCTTTTTCGCCGCTACTTTGAAATGCATTAACGAAATGCGCGCACGTCCATAGCAATTTGTTCGAAAGCGCGCATATCAGCGTAATTTATTTAAATCAACAAAAGGCAATTTTATTACATCACTAGCCAATGCCCGCTTACTTCGCGGCGCCTAATAAGAGCTTCTCGTTGGCCAATGCAAAAGAGCGTTTAAAAACAAAATTAGTCTGTAAAGTCAAAATTTTTGATTTAAGTTGAAACCACTAAGGTGCAGTATCCTCCTCACACATAGGCCAATAATAGTAACGCTGTGATACCATATGGAATACCTATCCCTTCTGGTGTCATGAGCTTAACCAATGGTCTTATTTCCACCTGTGAGATCTCTGCCAAGCATGCGTAATCTTTTTGTATGATCTTGCAACTACAACATTGGTGCGATGCGTATGCCAATAAAAGTTCTTATAGGGAAACTCAAGAGCACAGAAGTGAGTTTTCTGTTATAGGAGGTAGAGTTGTCAAACTATCGATGGCACTATCGATAGTATCTATAGTTTCAATTTTTTTAGACTATCAATACTCATTGATAGTTTTTTCTTATACTATCAAAAATATCGATAGTTTAGTAGGACTATCGATCATCCCTCCCAATTTGTTTGAAATTATACATACATATGTTAATCGTAAATCCTGTTTTGTTTGTATAACTTGTGTTTATTTTTGAACTTTCTAAAAAGAGAAGTATTTAGGCTAAGCAGTTACTTACTTTTGAATGATTATAACTTTTATAAGATAATATTTATTTCACTATGATCCTGTAAAAACAAAGCAACCTAACTGATTTAGCGCTATCGATAGTGCTATCGATAGTTTTGTTTTTTTCGAGACTATCGTGAATATTGATAGTTTTTCTGAAAACTATCAAAACTATCGATGGTGTGACTATCGATAGTTTCACACCTCTAATAGGAGGGCCAAGAATCCTCGCTGTCCTATAGGATGAAAAGTTTTCCGGTACATTGCTAAATGAGTCGTGTGATCTCTTAAGTATCTTTCAAATGGAGCAATTGATATACCTACGGTGATCTTTCCTTGTTAATTCACCACTTTTACAAACTTAACCCCATCCTTCATTTAGACATCTGAAAACTAAATTCGTATAACTTAAACATAGGGCCAAAGCAGAACAACCACGGGGTTTCTATACATTTCGGCTGCAGCGCCATCCATTTGGTTCATTTTCTGTAAAACCATTGCTTACCATAAAATTAATACGTGTTATGAATTTCAACCTTAACTCCAGCGGCACTAATCGGGTAAATTTTTATCAAAAGAATTTTCCATCATACAGGTACATAGCTCACATTTAAAATTTGAACGAAATCGGTTAATAAATACGATTTTTATAAATAACTCTACTCCAGCACCACCTAGCGAGTTTTCTAGTAGCATGTAATATATGTATGTCAGATAACCTCCGACAATCTGACGGAACTCTATTCAGTGGTTTTTGAGTTTATTCCGAACAACGAAAACGGCTATCATTTTATGCAAATAGGTATGTAGATATAGGGCAGTCTATAACGAAACCCAAAAAATCAAAGCTCCATTCTTTGTGCAAAATTTAAAAAAATTCTTCAAAATTTTCACATAAATTTTACCTTTTACTAAAAACTAAAAACAAAGTTACAATATTTCAATGGGATTTAGAAATCTAGGAGAAAATGGTTCCCAATCGAGTGATACTTGCGCGTTTACGTAAATGTATATCGATGCAGTCTTTCCAATAATTACCACTTTTCGCCATAAGTACGGTATTGATAAAAAATGTAGCTGTGTAGAATTTCAGGACGTTAGCGTAAGTAGTTCCAGAGATAAGCTATATGGGAAGTTCAGTTTGTATGGAAGGAAGGAGCCACGCCCCCTTTCCCAATGGATTTGCAATATATACATCAGTGCTAAGTTTCAGTTCCCAGCGCAATTGGTTTTAGAGATATATTGGTTTTTTACAGCCCGATTCTGTGTACTTGATAAATTTTTTATTATTTATCAAGAATTGGTATTCTAGCACAGAAATCAAAAGCCCTTTTCTTGATAAATTATCAAGATTGAAAATGCTATTGATAAATTGAAATTTCATGTGAAATGTATAAATTTTGTATGTTAATAAATTTGTTTCTAACAATTAAATACTCCATGTGCCGGCATTTGAACCTGCGACACACGGAATTATAGTCGACATCTCTACCTACTCGGATACGGCAGTCAAAAGCTTTTTCGCTTTTAAATTCATATTTTTCATATGTGACAATGAAATCAGTTGCACTCATGTGGAAATCAGTTCCGCTAATGTGGAAATCGTAGAGCTTTTGTTTTATAAATATTGACACAGAATGCGAACGAAGCTTTTGCTTGATACAAATCTTGATGAAATTTCTTAACAAAAAATTTATCAAGAAAACATAGCATTGGGCGGTTAGTCTGTATAAGAATTTTAGGAATATCCCGACATGTAGAGTAAATTTTTGGTCAGAATATTTATTTTCAAGATGTTGCCAAATATGAACCAAGTCGGTGCAGCCGTTTAGTAGTTTAGTGAAATACATTGTAAAGAGAACTGTATGAAATTGTAAAACGTGACGTCTCAGATTTCTTAATTTTTTGGCAGCAACAACGAAAAGTTTTAATTTTTTTTAGCGAAAAACCTTCCACACAGAAAAAAAAAGTTTGTGGTTATATCAAGGCGAAATTTTGAGAACGGTCCGTTGCTAACTCTAAATATAAACTACGACACACTGGAAAAAGTTAATACGTTCAAATACCTAGGAATAATGATCGACCATAAACTAAAACAAAAAAAAATGGATTCTATATTTTCAATTAGAGCTCTAGCAATATGTACATCGGTGAAAACCTCATTTAACTCCATACATTAGCTTTTGCGTGATGCGCTTACAAACATACAGACAAACATACCAAAATTTTATATTTGGCTTCTGTTGATCTAATAAACCCCCTATTAATTTTTTTTTAACATATTCTCAAATACTCTCGTTTGATTCCCATATGGCAACACTTAGTTTATATTATAAATTTAACTGAATTAAAGTTTTCAAACCCGCTTCAAGAATATTTCATTTGTTTTACAAATTTTAATGAATACAATTTTTCAATCAGTTGGCAAATCCCCTAAAAATATTTTAGCATTAAAATTTCCTAGCCTCTTTAGTTTAATGCCAATATTGCAATATTTAATTTATGCTATCAATTAAATTAAATTAAAGTTTTCAAATAGGTGGCAACCTTCCCCAAAAATATTGTCAGCTGTAAGCCTTTGTAAATTTATTTCTTTATTTCTGCATTCAATTCCATGTTTTCGACTGATGTGCGTACAAATATACAGACAGACAGAGATTCAAAAATTCTAAAAATTGTTTTTTTGGCTTCTGTAGCTTAAATAAAAACCCACCATATTAATTTTTCTTTAATATCTATAAGGTACAGACATCAACCTGTTACAATTTTGTTATATGTATAGATGTAGATATAGATTTCATTTATTTTATCAATTTAATACAATAAAATTTTTCAAACAGGTGGCAGCCCTCCCTAAAAATATTTTCGGCAATATGATTTCCTAAACCCTTTCAGTTTGATACCCATATTGCAATATTCAATTTATCTTATAAATTAAATTAAATGTAAATTTTCAAACAGGTGGCAACTCTAAAAAAATATTTCTGGCTGTAAGCCTTTTTCATTCTCTTTCTTTTGACGCCCATATTGCAATATTCGTTTTTTCTTATCAATTTACTTAAACTCCAACTTTCAAACAGGTGGCAACTCCCTAATTTTTTTTCTTCCTAAATTTTAATTTAGACCTCTAGCAATACATCGGTGAAAACTGCATTCAAATCCATGCATTCGTTTTCGAGTGATGCGCGAACAAACATACAGACAGACAGACAGACAGACAGACAGACAGACAGACAGACAGACAGACAAAAATTCTAAAAATGGTTGATTTGGGTTCTGGTGCTCTAAAAAAGACCCTCCACATTAATTTTTCTTTAATATCTATAATGTACAGACATCGACCTGTTACAATTTTATTATATGTATAGATTACACAATTACAAAGTACACGCATACAAATGCGCGCGTATATGAAAATGAGTACCCACAACTGCACACGAATTTAAAAAGGACTCCGCTCTTCAATGACTAACAGGCGCATAGACAAAAGCGACCTACAGCGATCGAAATGTTGGCTGAAAAAGTACCTACCTCATAGTTAGTAAATACAAACATTGAAAATACATATTGGCAACTAACGTTAGTTTTTTTGCTTTATTCGTGCTAATTTTTTCAGTTCCTTATTTTTGCTCCACGCTGTTGAGAGCTGTCAGCAAAGCATTTAAATTATTGTACTTGCGCCATGAATTTATTTCGCCAAAGCATTGTGCTGAAAGCGGAACGCAGAGTACGTTGTAGTTAGAGCATGAAAACATTTAGCGATTGTCCATAAAGGGAAAAACAACAGAACTTTTCATTATCCATACCCAATACTGACTATGTAGCCGCTGTAAGAGGAAAGCGGTTCAGTTGGCTAGTGTGTCGGTTGCAGATAATTTATTTGCATTTCCGTTACGCGAACAACACTGACATGTTGCATTTAAATGCATCACTTCCGTCAAATGTACATACATATGTATGTGTATAGTAAGCTGAGTGGAACAGAAAGTTCAAAGACCAAAATGGAAGTCGAGAAGAAAAGGGGTGATGTGGAATGAGCAAAGTGATGTATAGCGCAGATATTTGAGCCAACAGGATATTTGCTTTTATAGAACACACACAATTTTACGTTGGTTTTGTTTTGTTTTTTTTTTCTTAACTAGAGCAAAAAGCCTTCACTTAAAGTGAGATCGATAAAAAGTGAAAGCTTATGCTTAAAAACACATCTGCAATGTTGAAAATGTTAACCCTCTCAAGATGATAAGCTTATAAATAAATCATTATTTGAATTGTTAATTTTGATTCATGAGAGCTAAGTAATCAAATTGTGATATAAAAATGAAAAATTTTATTTTAAAAAATTATTTTTTAAAATGTACATTAATTTCAACTGAAAAGAATAATTTTCGCCCAATCAAGCTCTTAATTTGCTGCTAGAAAATTTATTTTTTTCAAAACAATCTTTAATTTTTTCGAAAATTTTTTCCCATTATTTTTCTTAACGAAATTTTTTTGTTCAAAGATAATTTATTCTAAATTAAAAAATATTGTTTCTTATGCACGGTAAATTTTTCGTTACTTTGGTAGTTATTATTTTTCTAAAAAATTATATTTCCTACAAAATTTTTTTCGTAAAAGATCTTACAAAATATATTTTAACCTAAAATTATTCTAGCCTAAAAAACGAATTTTTCTCTCTAATAGAAATTTCATTTTTAAATGGGGTTAACACATTTTTTCTAAATAATGTTTTTTTCGCGAACTGTTTTTTTTTATCGAAATAAAATTTCATAAAAACTATCTTTTCTTTTTTTTTCTTTTTATTCTAAATATTTTTTTCTCTTAAATTTGGTTTCTAAAAATAATTTTATTCGAAAGAAATAGTTTTCTGAAAACATCTTTGTTGTGATTGTAATTTCTTCGGGTTAACATAAAACAAAAAAACTATTTGCTCAAAATAAAATTTCTTAAAAATTATTGTTTCTGGGCAATTCAAAAATTAAACAAAATTTTTATTATCATAAATTTTTCTAATTTTGATAAAAATATTTTTTCCAAAAATTTATAATAACATTCTAAAGAGAACAAAAATAATACGTACACACTACTAAAACGCACAAACTTCGTATGAAAGCTTTTTGGGAAATATTTTTCCCTTGGTCTCGAAAGGGTTAACAAAAAGCATAAATTGTACCTAAAACAACTTGCATAGCTGGTACAACAAGCTTTCACATGAAATACTTGAAATAAAATGAAAAAAGTAAGCAAAAAGCTTTCATATGAACTTAGTTCGGTAATGGACACCGTCTTGTACGCGTGCAGAGCTTTTTATGCTTTCTATACATTTTGTATAAACTTGCTTAGAGTAAAGCTCTCTCTGTTCATTGCTGACTTAGATCAATTACGACGCAATATATTCCGCTGGAGATGCTTCTTTTCTGGTTCTTTGCGTACTTGGATCGAATAAAGACTAAAAGCTTCACAAAATGTTGTTAACACAATTCGCATTTGCTTAAAATTTTATCATGAAAAGATAGAGATGCTGATGGAAAACGTGAAAGCTCTCACGAAGCTTTTATGTATATCTCAATTCAACTTAATAGAAAATTGTAATATATTATTTTTATATAATTTTAGTTAGAAAAGAAAGCTCTGGCGATTTCTAGTATAGTTATGCTAAAATATTTAAGCTTACATCACAAGCAATTGTGGAAAAAGAAAAAGGGATTAAAAAAAGTTTTCAACGCAGCTTCAAATTTATTTAAAGCTTATGTAATTAAATTATTTTCAGTCTTCCCTGAAACTTAGACTATATTAGATTTAGAGGGAGCAGATCACCGACAAACGATCTGTTGTAACAAACCGCTATTTGGCTGCAGGTCTTCTTTGATTTACGTATTGTTACGAAACCGCACGAAGTCCCTGGGTTAAATGCCATTTAGGTGTGGGACTGCTAGGTACGGTGTAAAAATTATTTTTTAGACCTATCAGGCCGATGTCTGCACATTATAGATATGTATTAAAGAAAAATTAATATGGGGGGTTTCTTTCAGCAACAGAATTTTTAGAATTTATGTCTGTCTGTCTGTATGTACATATGTAAGCGCATCACACGAAAACTAATGCATAGAATCGAATGCAGTTTTCACGGATATTTTGTATTAAAGTCTAACTCAAAATTTAGAAGAAAAAAATACAGAGTTGCCCCCTCTATGAAAATTACAATTTAAGTGAATTGATAAGATATAAGTAAATATTGCAAATGGCTCTCAAAAGAAAGAAGTTCAAGAAGGCTTGCAGCCAAAAATATTTTTTGGAAGGATGCCATCTGTTTAAAAATTTTTATTTTATTTAATTGATAAGATAAATTAAATATTGCGTAATGGGTATTAAACTAAATATGTTTAGGAAAGTTAACTGCCGAAATTATTTTTGAAGGTGGTTGCCACCTTCTTGCGAAATTTCATTAATTTAAATTGATAATAAAAATAAATATTACAATACGGGTATTAAACTAAGGAGTTTTCAGAAAGTTTTGGGTCAAAAATTTTTTTGAAGCTGGTTGCCACCTAGTGGAAGAATTTTATTAATTTAAATTGATCAAATTAACGAAATATTACAATAGGGGTGTTAAACTTAAGAAAGTTTTCTATCGAAAATACTTTATAGGCGGGTTGCCACCTATTCGAAAAATTAAATTCAGTTAAATTTATAAGATAAGATAAATACTGATTTAGTTAACTAACATTCAAATTCATAAAGAGTAATGATTGTTTCATAAATCGAAAATTTGTTTGAAAATATATTTTCATGAAGCTCTTCAAATATACTTTATATTTTATGGAAGGGACCACAAGAGTTTTGGGAGGGAATGTCAACAGAAAAATACTTTTAAAGCGCAGTGAAGCACGTCGGGTATTTGCTAGCACTTCAATAAAAAGGCCAAGCCGACATTATTTACTCTGCTTTGTGCTTAAAATAAACTATTTTTTAGGTAGAATTTTCCGCTGAATCCAAATATAAAGTCAGATATTAAAAAATTATAACAGTTTTTGAGCTATAGCCAAAATTCTGTTTTTTTTTTTGCATTCTGAAAAAGGTGCGCTCACGTAATGTAGGTATTTTTATTTATTTAAGTGCTCGCAACTACTACATTTATTATTCAAATATGTGAAAAAAATAAAAACATTAACATATCACAAATAAATAATTGCTGTCAAAGTAATGATCTGATCAGTAGTGGAGAGTGATTACTCTTACTGCATATAGCAATATTAAAACTATACACCCCTGCAATCGTTTTGCTTTGATTCTCAAAAGCTTTTGCCTGCTTAAGACTATTTACACAACTACTTAAATATAAAGTCTACTACTTACGTAAAGCTTTTGAATCCAACTTTTGTAATGTACTCGTACTGGTACATTACAGACATTAGTTTTACAAAAGTCCAATAACTTTCAAATGCCGGTCTGGCTTTTACGAATGTCTGCCCCTTTGATAGATCAAAAACCAAATGCATTAATGGCAGAGCTTAAATGTTAATAGAAATGCAACTGCAGTGGGTTCCTTACTCAGTGAATAGGTGGTTTTATGTTAATTCTTCAGAATTTGCACTTTTGTTTTGCAACTTCAACTTTCAACCTTTTACGCTAATACCTTTATATGAATAATATATACAGCATGCATGTAGCGCTATAGCTAGTAAAACAGACTTCTTTCTAAACATGCGTATGTAATAGTTATTTGCCAACTACCCTGAAGCTTTTCTGTAAAACACACAACAATAACAAAAAAAACATCAACAACGACCGATGCTAAGTAGATGCAACACGAAAAATTCATTAAGTCAAAAAGTTTTGCAGCCACAATGGCACTTCATTTGTACTACATATGCACTGTGTATCTACGATAGGGTGGTCCTTATATGTAGTGAGAAAATTTGTACATCAGTTTTCCTAAGCCTCAACCTCTAAATACTATTGTCGAAGATATCACATATAA
>NW_023458555.1:19213412-19215385 GCF_013731165.1 Rhagoletis pomonella | reverse complement strand
AAAAAACTTTGATAAATCGAAAACTATTGACAATAATGAGATTCAATTAAATAAATAAACTTAAATTAAATATTTAAAAAAAATATTGTACTTAAATATTATTACATATTATTAAATAGTTAAAATATTAAGTGAATTCGCTAGTTAAACTAAATAAAATCAATTAAATTACTCCACGTGAAATATGTATTATGAACTATGCATTATAGAAATTGTGAAATATGTATTTGTAAGTTACAACGAAGTGTTATTATTGACAAAATACTAATTCCATTAGCAAATAGCATTAAATAAAAAAAAAAACTTAATTAACGCTAAGCTGTATTACCAAAAAAAACAACAAAAATTCCAATTAACTATAAGAAATTAAAAAAAAAAACAACTAGATATAAAATATATCTACCAGCTAACTAGGCATAAATAAACGACTAAACGACTACCGGCAACAACAAATTTCAATTATATGCATAAAATTATTTACATGCATATGTATATGTAAGTGTAATGCATTTACTATAGTATGTGTAGATGTGTATGTTTTGTGTGTAAATATTAAAGTGGCAACTGGTAAAAAAATATACAATATTTTTATTGTTATCCAAAATGTTACGAAGGTTTTATAAAATGAAGTGGGAAAAAATACTGAAGTGAGTTATGTTAGGTTTGCATATTTATAAAAAAAAAATTCTAAATGCGTAAAAATAATTAAGTAAATTTATGGTGTTTATTTTAAATGCATTTTCATAATTTCATTAAATTTTTAATTAGCAACTTCTTTTGTATTTATGAGCGCGTGCAAAACTTATTGTGAAACTAATTAAATAGTTATCATTAAAAAAAAATTGTAATTAATAAGCCACCTTAAAAACCGCCTAATGTAGTACTCGCAGCTTATACCGGATTTTCACTTGGCATTAAAAGGCACAAAATTTTAGTAACAAATTTCCGGCATTAAAAAACTTTCTCGATTGGCTTTTATAATTTAACTGCCCTTCAAACATATTTGCTGAGCAAAAGTTGTGTATTTAAAGGGCAGATAAATTTTAAAAGCTATTTGAGGAAACGACACTAAATCTGTTTCCACATGCCATCTATGTAATGGAAGAAAACTTTTCGAAATTTTTGGCATTTCAATGCCTAGTGGAAAGTCGGCATTATAACTAATCACCATAATACTTGCATACATGCATAAATACAAAGACATTTGTTGAAGATTTAAAAATTAAAACTCTCTGAGCTTTTATTCTACTAATGAAAATAGATAAACATACATATATATGTATACGCATCTACATATTATGTACTTTCATATGTCATTGACTAGCAAAAAACCGATTCATGAAGAAAAAATTATGTTTTTCTTCCACACAAAAGTATTAGAAAGAAAAAAAAAACATTTTTACGTACTTATTAAATGAAATGCTTGTAAAAACTTTATTTTTAAGTCATTCAGCTCGTTGCTGCTCACTTTCTTTAGATCAATAAAAAACTTAACAATTTTATTTCACAATTATTGGTTTTTTCTTTTATTTTAATTAAGTTTTTTTTTTTTATTATTTACTTAAGCACTGACATGCACAGTTCACAAATTAGAAGATATTTTTCGATGATACCGAGGAAAAAGTAATAAAGTTCGGTTTTTTTTTTTTGATAGTCCACTGGTTTTCACTAAAAACCAAACTATGTTATGCTGGTGCCGTAGCCGAATGGTTAAAGGTGCTTACTTACCATAAAATACTTCAGACCGCCGCACTCACTTCTCAAACGCGGAGTGGATTTAAATAACTTTCACAACTTAACATCAATTGAATTATTACATGGCTCTCATATCAAAATAACATTTTTTTTTCGTATGTATAAGAACTCATCCACAGTCAGGTTTTTATGTAACGAAAAGTGACCAGTCAACAGCAAGGTAAATTGTCTACAGTAATATCTGTTCAATGACCCTTTGAGATTGAGATCAACATGAG
>NW_023458555.1:19203446-19210412 GCF_013731165.1 Rhagoletis pomonella | reverse complement strand
ACATATGAATGTTTGTATATTTCTCAGTTTCATTTCTCAATTTCAGTGCAGTTGTTTTAGTTTTCTTTGTTTTGTTTTTTTTTTTTGCACTGCAATTTGCATAGAAAATCGTTTTGTACAGACATTCAAAAATTTCTCATTGCATTTCGTGCAAAGTTTTGTATTTGTTAAGGTTTATTTATGCATACACTTGCTTACTTACATACATACATATGTATTTTTAGTACGAATGTGTATGCTCGTTAGCATTTTGTAAACACTTGCCCATGCAAATTTATACAAAAGCAGGTGTATAACATGTGAACTCGCCCTGCCACCTGTCTAAAAAACTATTTAACTGCAAATGGCAAACAAACGTTTTTTTTTTGTTTGATTGGTTGCCTTTCGAGCATAGAGAAGTGGCCGGTTAAAAGTGTTAGTAGGAAGTTAGAGAATGCTGATTTTGCTTCGTTATACCGTCCCAAAAGTGCAAGAACTATAAACAGATAATAATTTTATTTTGCTTTGATCCTACGGAGTAATAAGATTCTACCACAACCCCAGGTTTGAGGTCCTGCAGTGGGCAGTAAGAAAGAATGGTAGGAGTTCTTAAGTTTTCCTTTCGATATTTCCCTTAAGAAGGACTAAATCTTAATATGTCCTTTATTTTTCGCACTAATTCATACTCCACTTCCTTTTTCATCCAGATAAGTATATTTAATGATTTGGCCTAAAGGAGCTGCCATTATTCTAGCTGGTTCTAGGAGAACTTGAGGGTATATGCGAAGTTAAATCTACGAAGGCACTGATCAGTAAAGCTAATGTAGTATTCCTTGCCCCTTTTCTTATACCCATAAACTTCGTATCCTTCAAATTGTCCCCTAAGATCATTATTAGCGTAAATAGTACAGCCCTTTTGTTGATTAAGCACAATGTCCGAAAAGGAAGGTCTAGAAGCCTTGAAAGCCACGATTAACGCAACATATGCATACATAAAGGAATAGGTTTGGAAATGGACTCATAAATCCACCATGCTAATTGGGGGCTGACGTTCCAGTTTATCTTCATTAATTTCCGGCAGGTCCAAATGGAGGTCCTGCCACGCTAAATTTCTATCGTTAAAAATCTCTAAATGAATAGCATGTGAACTAAAAATATGCAACGCGAATTCGGAAGGGTTTCCATATAAAATCGGAAGCATTATGGATATTTTATGTTTCCCAGGAGGCGTCATTTAGAGAGTTGTAGCGATAGAAATTTCGCGTGACGATAGAATCCTACTGTTGGACTTTCGAAGAGCATTTCCCTAAAATCGTTTTGTCCTGCTGTTTCAATTTAAAGTTGTCAACAAAACAAAGCTCAAACAAAGGGCTCTCCAGAAAAATTAAGCGACGGGAGAGCTTTTTAGAGCTCTTTGTGGACACCACTGTAGTATAAAGTTGCCAAAGCCATAAGTCTGAGTTTTTTCTAGCTTTTGTTCCAGTCAATACCAAATATCAGGCTTTTTAAGACTTCTATATATATGTATCCTCATGCATATGGGACAGTTCTTTCTGAAACTAGGAAAGCTTTTTACATCTTCCTAACTTAACTAAATATGCTCGAACGTAAAAAGAAAGCTTTTTTAGACCAGCATTATATTTAGTAAAGAGCAGTCATCTCCATTGATAATGATGACGATTTTAATGAAGGCTTTTCATAGCTCTTTATAGATTTTACAACAGCCACGACCACAACTTTCGTGTTATAAGCTTCCTTAAGTCTTCAAAGTAAAGAAACATAAAAGCTCTATATGATCACGCTTTTATACTATATAGACGCACACAGAGTAATAGATCCATGATTCAAACATAATTCCTAGCCGAATTTTGCTTATTTTTTTACTATGATAATAGGCATTTTTTACTTTTAACACATCCTCGAAATATGCTTGCTTTAACATTACATTTATTTACGGCTGGAACAACTGAAAATCGCTCTCTCGCTAACATTGATCTAAAGCGGGGATGGAAGTCGTTTGTGCAGTATGTAAAGCTTTTAAGGATTTTATATGCTTAGTATGAGATGAAAGCTTTCCCTGCCCAGTAATGAACTAAAGTGATTAATGAATTATAGACGACTTTTTTCTAATATGTGTTTATTTCGAAAGCTCGCTGAAAGCTGGTTTATTGCTTCGGAGCATTACGTATGTATATGTTTCTAGAATGCATAATTTTGGACACTAAAGGCGTAAATAAAAATTATTCTACTTTCAAATTAGTGGATATATTTTTTTATTTTTTTTTTAGCTCTCATCAATATATCCATTGCCAGGTTTTGAAGTTATAAAAGCTTCCAAATATGAACACATAATACATATGTATGTATGTATGTAAGAATTTCCAAACGAAGCAAATTTATTTTATTGCTTTCCCCAAGCAACTTATGACAGATGTGCAATATGCATTTAGCCGCACTTTAACGAGTATTTACTTTTACACGACCACATGCCAGGACATGCATTAATTATCCCCCTTCATTTCGCTTTGCTATGAATACGAGTATGTACCTGAAGTGAAGTCGGGTACCTTTTGCACTCAAACAAAATTAAAAGCACACACATAGGTGCCACAGCCGTGAGATAACTTTAAAATAAAAAAAGCTCAGCAAAAGCCACAACTTCAAAACTCATTAAGCGCAAAAAAGAAAAATGGCTGAGGTGTTACATAAAACTTGTGCGCTTGCCACTCATAAAGTTCTCTAGATTTCTGCGCATTAAAAATATATTTGATATTTTGCAAATATTTACATAAATAGCCACTAAAGTGCAAAGAAGCTTTTGCTCTAGTTGTAGAGTGTCGGGCAAATAAGTGCACAGGTCAGCCAATGCTATAAAAAAAAAAATATTATGAAGAGCTGCTTTCCATAGTGTTGACATCGTCTGAGGAAACGCCTATAATCGGCAAAGATTTGCATATGCTCAAAAGATTTTTTTTTCGTTTTGCGAAGAAATCATTACACAAGCGACTGACTGCACAATAAAACTTGTAAGCCGCGGCAAATTAGGTTGAGCAGTCTGAGAAGACAGCGAATGCAATATAAAACAAAAGCCAAGACGAAGAAGTAGAAATTAAATTAGAAAACAAGAAATTTGATTGCAAAAAGTTCGCAATCTGCTCAGAAACTAAAAGAAGAGTAAGAGTAGTAGGAAGATATTTGCATGTAGTCAAAAAGCGCCATATAAATAGTGAGATATTTTTGGCATTCTTGTTATTATGTCCCACTATATACACACTAGGGTCGTCCTTGAAATCAAATGAACAATTTCTTCAGTCTCACTCCCTCAATTGGTAATACCACGGTCCCGATTGGAGACGGTTAAGGCGTGTCGCACTGTGCGCAAAGTTCAGATTCCTCTATAGAGACTAAAAAAATTAAAATAATTTTTTTTTTTCATCTAATATCCACAATCGATCGATAATACCAAAGTCGAAGATATGACATATAAATTTTGGCCCCTCATGGACTGAGTTAAGACGTCTTCGTAAGGTAATCTGAACTTTGACCCCTGTGCGACATGCCTTAACCGACTCCAATCGGAGCAAAAATTAATATGCGATATCCTCGACTATAGTAGCATCGACGTAGTGGTTGAGGCTTAGGGAATCTGATGTACAAATTTGCTTCCCACATTTAAGGACCACCCTAATACACACACATGTATATTTCTACATAAAGGCGAATGTATGTATTAAAGCAACACCAACAAGCAATCGCCGAAAAGGCAGGGAAATTTTGCTTGCATTTGCTACGAAATAAAAAAATACAGACATACATGTGCAACGTAGTTATGTAAATAAATAAAAATTGCGCGCAAAATAAAATTAAATATAAGTAGCGTTATATTAATGTGCAATGCTTTTTGTGAAATGTTAAAAAAAAAACTAAGCTTTACATTTGTGAGGATTTAAAACTCATTTTACTTTACTGGCAACCCAGCGTCCGTTCTTTCGCAAGGCTCACAAAGCACTCCGAGTAAGCTGCAAGTAAATAGTTGCAAGGAATCGTACTGAAATATTAGTGGCAGTGAGTCGCAGCCATAAAAAATTTGTTACTACGCTGTTAAAATTAGATTTTTCCCAGCAAAGCAGCCATTCACATTTTTCGCCATTTTGCTCGAAGCATAGCATACACACAATCAGCCGACTTATGGATACGGTGACCAGATTTCTGTGCACAAAAATCGGTACATTCCTAAAGCATCGAATCCAAACATACAATTTTGTTTGTAGAATAAAAAGACACAACATCTTTTAATACATACAGTTTTATTTAAGACAAAACAAAGATAGAAAAAACTTGAAAAATTATCGCAAAAATGTATGCACACAATATATACGGTGGCGAGAATATAAATAACAGTTTAGCAAGTTTAGGCTACTTTTCTTTGTTTGAAAAATTTCGATTATTTTTTATGAAAATATAGCTTACTATCTGAAAAACAAAACATGTAAATCAAAATTTCAAACTTTATAGAACAATTACAAAAAATTCGACAAAATTTAACAAATGTTAATCAAAATTTTAAACTTTTTAATCAGATTTTAAATTTTTTTTATCATGATTTTTCTAGCCCATTAAATTTTAGTATAACAAAGTGCAAGTTCGAAGTAGCTTGGACTTACCGTTGATTTTTGGTATTTTTTTGTTCGCGCATTTTTTTCCATACAAAGTATATTAGACAATTTTTTGTATAGAGAAAATGAGCAACACCTTCCACAAAAAAAAATACCAAAAATCAACGATAAGTCCTAGCTATTAAAAATTTGCACTTCACTACTAAAATTGAATGGGCTACAAAACTGCATACTCAGAATGTCTCTAGAAAATCTAATTAAAAAGCTCGAAATTTTAATGAAACCTTAGGGAATTTTTGTACAACATTTGATTTACATGGTTTTTGTCATACATATATACTTTCATAAAAAAATAATAAACATTAAATAATAGGGGAATAGCCAAAGAATGCTTAAATGTCTCTTCCCTACTTACATATGCTTTTGAGGAAATTAGTATCATTTTTTATAATTTCACTAAATTCAAGTTAGAATCGTTTCATTAAAAAAAAACTTACAATTTAATTACAAAAAATCTTTTACAAGAATGATGACTGCAATATAGCGAGAGTACCACGTTGACAGAATAAAACATAACCAAAGATCATCTTTGTGAAAACGAAAGTGCTGCCACGTTTTGTACGAAAAATTGTTTTTGGGAAAGAAAACACTGAAAATCGGGACTAAACTGGTACAAATATGAAAAATCGGGACAATTATACAAGCCGCCTTTTAAAAAATATGCAGCGGGACAGTTTTCTCAAATTCGGTACTGTCCCGCCAAAATCGCTACGAATGGTCACCGTACTTATGGTTCTTACTTTGTTGGTGCGCTGACGGCAAAAGCCTTTTTATGCACAGTAATAGGTATATATGTATATACATAAATGCAATTTTCTTAAGAAGTGGAAATTTTTATGTTTTCATTATTTTGTTAGTATGTACATACATACTATATGTATCCCCAAACAGAAACTCAAATGCAAACAATACAGAGAAGTAAAAAGGGTCGTTATGTATGTACCTACTCTGGACCGTAGGCAATTTCGAAAGATATTTTTTTGGTCGAACAAAGCGTTCTAGTATTTACCCGCCAGTTATCAGTTGCTAACAACCTAACGTGCACCCTAATTTTAGTAAATTAAAGCTTACCAAAAATCATTAAACCTTTGCTAAGGAAGTATTTCAATTCAAAGGCAATCTCGACATTTTTTGGCCGAAAGTAGGTGTCTCTTTTTGAAATTTTTTGTCATATCTCGGGTCTTGAAGTATGATATATCGATGCTTTTCTAGTATTTGTACATCAGATCTCATTTCTCATTGTCAATTCAGTAAATTAAAGCTCACCAAAGGAATTAAACTTGGCCTAAGGAAGTTTTCTGATTATTCCAGTCGAACTATTGACAAAATGAATATTTATCACCAGATGTACATACTTGTGGGGTTGGCAGATTTTTTTTTTGTCAAAATTCAGTACTTTCGGCTTTTACAGCGCTAAAAAATCAGTACATTTCTGGCCACAACTTAAGCTACTCGTAGTAACGGATTTATTGCATTTCAGCGACGATGGGAGATAGAGCCTTTCTAAAATAAGGACATTTGCATATTGAATTGGGTATTGAAAAGGTTTAGTACAGCGAGTGAAAATTCAGTACTGTCCTTCCCAAAACGGTACGTCTGGCAACCATATGTAAATAGGAGTCACCGAAGTACATACATATCGCACACGATCTTCAAAGGTGACACAACACAAATTGTCGGAAAATGTGGAAAACTTTTTTAGCGCATGCTAATCATATGGGCAAGCGAGACTTTACCTCAGGTTTTTTACACAAATTATAACAAAAATTTGCTCCAGCTTTTGCTAAAATTTAAAATTTTGAATTGCTCTAGGTTATAGGCTATTAAAAAAAATATATATTTTTCGAAACCTCCTTGCAAAAATACTTCGGATTCAGGGGGGAATCCCGGAATTAGAGTATAAGAAAACATGCTTTTTTAAATTATCAATCCATAATGAGCTTCTCATGTCATTTAAAATTGTTGAATAATTAGAAAAACGCCTTTCCACATCCGTATATGTAGTTGGACAATATATAAACAAAATTAATTCTGCTTCTGGTTCACTAGTTATACCATAAAATGTCTCTGAGTTGTGGAATTTCGAAGAAAAAATCAAAGTTTAGGTTTATTTTAACGGGAAATCTTTGCCCACCTTGGTCGAGCACTTAATATTAATATTAAGGGCTCAAATTTTCAGGGATTTTTTTTTACGTACTTCCCACAAATCTCAAAATGGGAGTGAAAAAATTGTCGCGAAAATAAAAGCACCCTAAGATCTATGTTTGTACATTCCAAACGCCACCGAGCATATTTATATATTTTTCATATT
>NW_023458555.1:19195577-19203436 GCF_013731165.1 Rhagoletis pomonella | reverse complement strand
TTTTAACGAATTGAGACTTCCACTTTCTTAGACTATAATTGAATGGGCTACAGAATTGCATATCCGAAAATTTTCTAAAGATTCGGATTAAAAATTTGGAAATTTTGATGACAAATTTTTGAAGTTTGATTAATTTTTTGCAATTTTTGCAACCTTTGAAACTTTTGTTGTTGTAGTTTCTGTTACAGATTGTACTATAATTTAAATGAAATTTATTGAAAAATTCATTTGCTAACAATATCACTTTTAATTTCATTTCTAATTACGTGAACGCAGGTGTATTTGTGTGTTTAAATATTGATTCACAATTGAATTTGCCACTTCTTTCATTTTGCGTTTTTTTTTTCCTCCGCAATTTTTTCCCAAGCGACTTGCATAATGAATTACGCGATTATTAAAAATTTGTGTTGATTTTGATTTTCAAGTTATGGTACTCGCGTTTTTCTTATTTTTTGCTTATTTATTTGGGTACTTTTTTCGTGTCAAGTACTCTGCACTGAATGCCTACTTTTTATAATCATTTATTTGTCTTTGTTGCTTTGGCGTTTTTTTTCGACTGTACAGCCACTTTTGTGTAATCTCTTGTGCTGAATTGTTTAATTTTTTAACTGTGTTTGTGGTGTGTCTTTTTGTAATATACTCGTATGTACTACACCTGTTTGTTTTTCCATGCCTTGTCAACCTGACGGCTGTTTGCAATTCAAAAATCCTTTCAAACCTTTGAATAATTCATGTGAATAACTATGTGTAATATTTTTATACAAAAACAAGTATGTAAATGTACACGTTGCACTGCACATTATTAGGAATAAGCATTGATTTAATTTTTTTTTATAACAAAATTTCATATTCAAAAGCTTGCACACAAATTTTGCATAACAACGACTATGCTTACTTTGTATCATAATTTTGGTTATTTACTTTGTTTCTGTGTATGCACTTTCGCATATTTTGTAGATTCATTTTTGAAAGTGATCATTTCGTTTTCGAAAGCTTTTACGAATTATCGCTTTGTAGAGAAATAAATTATGTATCTACATAAATAATTACAGTGCAAATTATTGATTGATATTATTATTTTTTTATTAAGTTCGATCAAACGCGTGGATATGTACATGCACGGCGTATGAGTAACATTATTTCCTTTCCATACATTTTAAGCATTAGGCTGGGGCGATTTCGTATGGAGGAAAATAAAAAGCATCTGATCGTTCCATTGTTATGGGAATATTGTTTTGACTTAGGTCTAATTCCATAATAATTGGCCAGGAAGGATTAATTTAAAACATATGTTTAGCCACGTTTATATATCATTTTTCAATAAGACTAAAAGTTGTCGAGATACATATTAAGAAAAACTTACAAAAACAATAGCACTTTAAGGACGCTAAAAAGACACAAAAAACGCTAGTAAAACGTTAATTGAATATTGGAAGGCAGATTACGGCCCTGTATACTGTTTTTCTAGATCAGGTCATTTTCGCAAGATATCTTCATTTTAAGGTAGCATTGTTAATGAAAAAATGCAAATTTTAACAGGGAAAAAGTTTAAAAAATAAACGATTTTTTTTTAATTCTATTGATCTGCGTTAAAACCTGTTCTTTAACCAGCAAATCAACGAAGAAAGTTGATAATAAATAATAAAGTTTACAAAATATTTCCATCCAAATTTATGATTTCATTAATACTTCGTAAATGGCGTACGAGTAACATTCTCTCCTAGTCATATGTCATAAAAAAAAAAAAGAAATTATTACGCATTTTCATTTTACCATTTATAGCGTTATATATGAAGAATTTTTCTACGTTGATTGCTTGATGATTTTGTAAAAGAACAGGCTTTAATAAAAATCAAAAGAATTTACTAAAAATCTTTCATTATGTTTCACCTGTGTGTAATCAAATCTTGTAATTAATGTTTAACCATCTTCCCGATGGGCTAGAGACTTGAAACTTGGAACTTGAATTATTCCGCTAGGTGGCACAGGTCTCGATATATTTGAAAACCCCGTATTTATAGTCCGATATGGTTCATATTTGTGTACAGTATATTCCGTTTAGCTGCTTATTCGCTTAGGTGTAGTTTACATAATTGTAATTGCAAAATATATGCATATGTACATATGTATAAAAATATCATTAAAGTTTTGCTTACGTTTTTCCATGCATGAGATACCACAAATATAACTGGCGAAAAACGCATACAAATGTGGTCTTCCCGTATGTACATATATGTATATGCATGTATGTATATTAGGGTGGTCCAAAAATGCATGTGAAACAGTAAAGTCGGAATTTTTATGGTCTCACCCCGTAGGATTGTTATATACCGAAAAAATTTACCCATAGCTTTTATTTTGAAATCAAAAAATATTTTGATGTCGCTTAACGCGCTCAAAGTTGTCCATGTATTTTATATGAGAAAAACAACGTAGAAATGGTATAGAATTCTTAAAAATCAATATTTTTTGATCGGTTATTGTTTATTTAACTATTTTCTCAGAGCAGCGATAATTTATAGGTCCGGCAAAAGGGGGATACCTAAATAAAAAATCTTTGGTATTAAAAATTGACTAAATAAATTATTGGGTACTATTATCTGAAGTCTCCTGAAGAGAACCGGGGGTTCCGATTGAAAAATATTGATTTGCGGAAATTCTGTACCAATTCTGCGAAAAGTTGTTTTTTCCCCATATAAAATACATGATACAAAATAAAAAATAGGGGTTTAATTTTTTCGATATAGAACAATCCTGGGGGGTGAGAGCTTTAATATTCCGACTTTACTTATTTTAGACCACCCCAATGTAATGTATAACAAATCAAAAACCGCAAACATAAATTTACTCCCACACCCACAATTTAAATAACATTTTGCATCTTTTATATAGATACTATGGAAATATATTTACAAAATTTTTATATATACAGTCGAACTTCTATAACTTGAATCATCATTATCCAATGAAAACGGACTTGGGGAGATCTCGAGTTTTAGAATACTATTTGGTTTTAAGAAACCACAATTACTTATGTAAGATATTTCTTAAATAATGAAACATTTATTACTTCGAAATCGAGTTCATTCTACAACACATACTTATGTAAAAGTTAAAATCAATCAAACTATTCAGAAACTATTGACTGAAAACCTACTTTCCTTTTTAGTTTTCACTAAAAAGAGATTCAAGTTTGTTCGTAACCTTAAAGCATGTTCACATTATGATAATTTACGGCACATTTGTAATTTATAAACAAATCATGCTGAAATCAAGTAATTTCGCCTTGTAAAATCTGTCAATAAATTAAATGGAAATTAGATAATTTGTCATAAATAAAGAATTAAATGAACAAAAAAACTGGTCATTTATTTTAGCCACCACTCTTGGGGAAATCTAAAAAAATACCTGAAGGTATGCAACCATTTTTATTTTTTTTAGTCAAGTACAAACCACACACTCGTACGCACACGTGTTAATCAAATATCTATGGCAATTATGAAAGCAAGTCTGAACGCACTTGATTTATGTGAAGTAATTTGATCGAAACAAAGTAGTTTATGCAAGTATAAATTCAAACATATGAAGAAATCTGTAACATCAGTATTTAAAGGCTGCTGAAGAATTTCATCCCCTGAGACCTCATCATACTTTTCCATCGCTCTGAAATTCGAATCTGTTGAATTAGTGCCTTAGGACTAGTGTTGGAAGTTATTTCACAATTCTTAGCCATTCTTCGTAATTTAAAGCTTAAAGCGTAAAAGCTAAAAGGCTTTAACACAAATGCAAAAAATGGATAGAATCTGTTGTTTTTTTTTTTATTTTTCTCCTGTTAAAGTTTGATTTTTTTCATTTCTTCATCAAAAAATTAAAAAACTGTAATGATTAACTAATTTCTCAGAAACTATCAGTACTATTACTGAAAAGTGATATATACACGGTTTATGGAGAATTTTATTAACTTTCGTTTCTGTGTTTAATATTCAGTTTGTTGAACCACTTTTCTAAACTGAATAACGTTAAATTGAAAATTTCTCGAAAACTTATCCATAGAGTAAAAAATTAACTCGATTTTTGGAATAGGTGGGCGATTCTACATGGAGAATGGATAGGGGCATCTGTGTAACAGAAAAAAACACAAATTTGTGATACAGTGTTATACGACAGACAGAAGCATATGCAAAAATTCTTATTCGAGCTATGGAAATTCAAGTTAAAGAAGTTTGAGTTATGGAACTAAAAATGAGTGTACATACATCTATGTATTGCTTTGTGTGTGCCACTTGATTTAATTTGAATTATAGAATATGTGAATTATAGAAGTTCGAGTTATGGCAGCTTTACTGTACATGCATACGTTCATATAATTAACAAAGCAAATATTTGCTTATGCATATGTGTGTGCATACCAGTAATGACAATAACATTAACAACAACAACAAAAAATATATAATCAACATAATTGACTTACATAAAACAAACCTTAATTAAACAATGGTAAACGTGATTGGCATACACAAATGTACACATAGATACATACATATACACTCACAAATATTTGGAAAGTAGATATAGTAAAAATAAAAGCTTTAATTTAAAATTAATTAAATTAATGAAATTTACTTTTGTATGTATGCGAATTTAGTTGACAAATTTACAAATTGCAAATGACCAAAGTATTGCGCTCGAAGCGCCGAATGCCATTACTACAAGTACAACACCAGTGCGAACTGTTAGCAGTAGTCAATCCCTATTTAATATAACTTCCAGTACAACTGCAACTAGTAACGGCACAAATGTTTATAGTAGCACTGAAAGCAATATTTACAGTCTAAGCAACTTCGAATATCAAGCAAATACTGTTACCACAACAGCAACTGTCTATACACTGTCCAATCCAATGAAGAGAACTGCAGTAACGTCGCACCCCACTACCAGCACCCCGAACAATCCCAGTGCTACTACGAGCAATGCTTTAGCAATACTGAATGAGTCTTTTGTTTGAGAAAGTATTGAATTGAAATTTTGTAAATTTCATAAAATTTCTACATAGACATAATTTGCCCTGCATGCAAACTTGCATTCTACTGGCAGTGTTTGCAATCACTATTGGGCCTACTAATTATTTAAAAAATCTACATACATACATACATATGTATGTATGATTGTATGATTAAATGGGAGAAAACCAAAGCCAAAATTAATATTTTATTGCGTTCTGAATTATTGCATTGTATGAAATTTGTTATCTTATTGTATTATTCTCATGGTTACTATTTATTTCTCATCAAATTTACCATTATATTTTTCAAAAAATGTTGTGCATACTAGTTTCAATTTTGTAAATATAAGTTTGTATGGATGTTGAATATGTACTGTGATAGCAAATTCTCAATAAATGAAAATAAATTGTCTTCTGACAAAAACACATTTTGGTTTAATTTTGTTGCTTTTTCTTTTGGTTCACGTGTTATTAGCAGTAATAATTAATTTTGTTTCGATTAAATTTTACTTTAAATTAATTATTTTAAATTTAGTACAAAGCTCTCATGAGATTTTTTTCTTGAAAAAATACTTTGCCTTTACTATAAAATTTCTTGAAGAAAAAAACTAATATTTAGTCCCCGCCGCCGTAATAGCTGCTAACTCCACTTTTCGGTCAAAATAACTTTCTGAGACGATAACCCTACATGCTATAATGTCAAAAAATATAAACCAATGATTCAAAATTCATTCAACTTTTTTTCAATTTGACATTATAGGATGGTTCTAATGAGAGTAATTTCAAATTTAATTAAACTTTTTTAAATACATTGTGGTACCTACCTACCTAATCAAATTTCTTATTAGTTCTTTAAGGGAAAAACCATCGGAGGTCTGTGTTACACAGGTTGTAAAATTACATAGAAATATTTTATGGCTGTTTTTTCGCATAAAAATAAACTAAATATACTTCATTTTAATTGATTTTGTTTTACTTTATTTTATTTTACTTTTTTATTTTTGTGTGCTGTTTTATATGTATTTTATTTTATTTCTTTTTACTATGTTTAATTAAATTTATTTTATTTTATTATTATATTTTGTAATTATATTTTATTTCACTCTATTTAATTTTAATTTATTTATTTATTTATTTTTTTCATTTATTTTTTATTTCACTCAATCTCATTCATTTTTTTTAAATTATTATTTTTTTTTTTAATTTTCTTTTACTCTATTTAATTCAACCAAATTAAATTAAATTTTATTTATTTTTTTGTTTTATTTTATTTATTTTTTATTGTATTTTAAACTAATTGATTGTTTTTTATTTAATTTTTTTTTGCATTTATTCTACTTAATTTAAATTTGTGTTATTTTTTTATTTTTTCTTTTATTTATTTATTTAAATTTATTTTATTTTATTTTACTCTAATTAATTAACTTAAATCAAACTTTATTTTATTTATTTTTTTTGTTTTATTTATTTTTTATTGTACTGTATTTTATTTTCTTTTGTTGAAATTTTTTATTTTAATTAATTAATTTTATTTTATTGCATTTTAATCTATTTTAGGATTTTTTTTTTATTTTTTTTGCTGTTTATTTATTTTTTTTTTTTTGTATTCTATTTTATTCATATTGTGTTATTTGCCATCTCTAAGCTTCAAAATATTTTGATTTTTTATATGGGAATTCGTTATGTGAAAGGCCAACTTCCGCAAAGCACGCTGCTGATGAACCAACGGCTTGCAATAATATTGTGATTTTACTAATATCCCGGACACAATATTTTTATTAAGGGTCCTTTTTAGTTTTTGAGGGAAACATTGAGTAATTTCGCCTAATGAAGTCTGACAATAAAATACATTACAAATGAGACGATTTATATTTAATTTAGGCGCCACTGCTAAGGCATTTTAAAACATCGTGCCTAAATGTATGCAACAGCCAGTTATACTGAAGGGTCTTCTGAAACATATGTAGACGTTCAGCCTCATTGCGAGAGTCGTGTCGAATGCAAGTCGTTCTTCGAGAGTCGAATCGTATCGAAAATTTCACGTCATTGCCTAAAATTTCCACTTGACTAGTGTATTCAAACGTAAAAACTTGGCAGCACTGCATAGTTTTCGACGATTTTCGTCGTTTACTTATTTCAGCACGACAGGCGACAATGCCGATGTTGTCGAGTCGTACAATTTAGCCTATTTTACGACTTACGCAATGAGGCTGATTATGAAGGAAGCTGCGAGCATTGCTTTCGCACTATCTTTATTGCAGGCTCATTCGCAATTTTAGCTCCAACTTACTTGATTTTCTATCTTGAAAAACCCGAAATCAATTTAATTTTACCGAAATTTATATATATTCAAATAGATGAAAGGTCAATTGTAACGATCTCTAGTTAAAGCGTCAGTATTGAAGTAACTTATGTATCTATTGATGTAAGACTTCGGTATTAGAGTTCAGGCACTTGCAATGCATTTTCAATCGATATTTGAACTACATATTTACACATATATCCTTACTCACTTCTGTTTTCGGTTTGGATTTTTTCTTTTTTATTAATTTTATATATTGTCTTTAAATGTTTACATATCGTTTTTCCATCACTGCTTTTTTATAAAAAAAAAAACAAAAAAAAAAAAACCAAACAAAACCTGTTCATGTTGTCTTGCGATGCATTGCATTAAATCGAATCAATTATCAAAAAAAAAGTTTCATCACTAATGTAATGAATTTTATATATTTGAATGTTCTTTTATTTACAAATGTTTCTATATACACACATACATGCATATGCATATATAGTAGCACACAAAATCCCCCCTGCAACCCTGGAACTCATCCTTAGCCAGCGAACTCCTTTGTGACCT
>NW_023458555.1:19191259-19195477 GCF_013731165.1 Rhagoletis pomonella | reverse complement strand
GTTTAATTTATGAATTTATTGCTGCAGCTAAAATATTAGTTTGTGTCGGCTAACTCAATTAATCTTAATTTAACTAAACTTATAAAGGATGTAAAATTTTTAAGTCTAAGGAACAGGAAATTCGCTAACACAAAGTGAAAGCTGAGATTGCGCGAGCGGAGGCTCGAAAATGTTGTGGGTTGTTGACTAAGTCGAAACTAACTTACATATTTGCGCCTAAAAACCCATATACTCACTGACCTGAAGTTTGGTGTTTGTGAATAGAGAGAAATGAAATTTTTTTTATTTAAATTAATTCAAATAAAATAAAATGTTGTGCATTAAAAAAATCTATAATATTGTTTTTTACTTTTATTTCTTCAATTGTGTCTATCAAAGAATCATTTGCGAAATGCTGCTTAAAAGACATAAATTTAAAAGTTTTCTACATCCTAACTATCACTAGCGTTGAAAAATGGATCTACTATGAAAATCGCAAACGAAAAAACTCCTAAATTTGACCAATCGCTAACGAAGGGATCATCTGGCGAAATGTAAAAGATTTTGTATATAACACCGTGCGAAAGTCAGTGAAAAAATAAAATATATATTTTCGCAAACCATTGACCAAATATAGTATGACTGCGTTTTTAGTTTTTCTCTCTGATGTCAGGATTTATTTTAAAAGGACTTTGAAATTGGAAAAAATAGGGCTATTTCAAAAATTGATTTTAAAAATCCAGTGCAATGTGGAAAAACCATATGGGTATCAAATTAAGGAGTAAGTACAATAGAATTAAAGCAGATTAAATTTTTTGGGGCGAAAGAACGAGCAAGCATTGAATTTTTTTTTTTAAATTTATCATTATTTTTGGAAAAAATTATATATTAAGGGCTAATATACACCCGACCACATCCTTGAATGTCGTCCTTCTAACTTCATAAGCTCACAAAATAAATTAGTTAATTAGTTCAAATTTTTTAATTCTACAACATTTTCTCTATCATTTGGTACCCATTTTTTTATTTTCATTGTTATTGTACATTGCACTGAATTTTTTTTATTAATTTTTGGAATCAATCATATCTTTGAAATATTAAAGTCCTTTAAAAATCATTCTGACGACCTAAAATCACGGTTTTACTATATTTGGCCAATTGTTTTGTGAGTGGCGATGTGTATTGGCGACAGTGAAGGCGTCTAAAAAAGAGTCATTGAAGAAAAGCGAGTTGAATCGGTGAATTAGTATGGCAAGTTGATTTTTCGACTCAGTTCGCCTTACCAGTGAAAAGCTACTTGGAAACTACATACTTCTTTAGAGATAGAGAGAGTTATAACTTCAGATTAGATTAGTATCACTGCCTAAAATATACAGCGGCGGAAAAGTAAATAAAGACGTGACAATTTAATAACTTTTGGCTAATTTTTTGATTTTTTTTTAATGATTGTTATTCTTTATGAAAGTATAGTACTATCTAACAAAAACTATGTAAGTCCGAATTTCGAACTTTGTAGGAAAATTAGGAAAATTAAATAAATAAAGGCCTTCTCATAATTTGACGTCGTCTTCCTTGGTTCTTGAGTGCATAGATAGGCTTAACGTCCTGGCCGATCACACTGTTATCCAACTAATTTGGGTACCAGGTCACATTGGAGTTGCGGACCGGCGTACCCGAACGGCGGCCACCTCGTCGCCTATAGGGTCTGCGCCCTTCCTTGCAATCAGACCTAGCACAATGAAGGAAGAGCTTACGAAGGGAAGTAACATACTCAGAGATCAACACTGGCGTAATACCGCAGGTCTATGTCAGGCTAATTTCTTAAATGCCTCCCAAAGAGGTTAAAGGATAATAAGAGGTTTTCTGAGGGGTCATTGCAGACTAAGAGGTCACCTGCACCACCTAAAGTGGTATTACCTAGGCCAACACTGGCCTAGTGAAGAACTTATACAATCGCTAACCCCTGGTGATCTCCTCAAATCTCTGGAGTATCTAGGGTTGGATGAGGTACTGTTAATGGTGGAGTGCACAAGAGATCTCTTAGTGCATATCTCTATTTCAGTATATCTATTTAGCTATGCTTTTATAAAAATTTATGATGTTTATTTATAAATAATAAAAATCGTGATGGGACCGTTAAAATTTTATTACTATTGTTTAGACCAAATTTAATCATTAAGTATTTTATGATTATTATTTTGAATGTTCGTTATTTTGGAATCTTAATTTTTGATCAATTTTTTATCGTTATATTTGATTTTTCTTTTCATAAAAGATTTAAATCAGTCATAAAAACTCTGTATACATTATAACGGTCAAAAATGGCCGAAAAACTAGAAATCACAAAGTAATGCTTATTTTTTAAATTTGGCCGATTACGTAAAAATTAAAATTTAAGAAAGAAAAATCTCTATATTTAAGGGTTTTTTCGGAACCTGATATAACTCAATTATTACACTAAATTTTAGCATAAACAAGTTATCTGTAGACTGAATAAATAAATAAATATATTTCTTATGTATTTTATTTAATACGTTTTTGTTAAGTTTTCTATTATTTTCTATTCTTTTGCTTTACTATTTGCTTTTTAAAATGCGTACTTAATAACATGCATATTTCAAAGTGTTGATGGCTTAGTGGCTAGGAATTGTGTAGTTATGTATGTAAGTAAGAGCGCCACACAGCAACTTTCCAAACGAAGAAATTTGTAAAAGCAAAAAAAACCTTCTAAAAAAACGAATTTTTTAAAAACAATACACGAAATTTTTAACTATATTTAGCACATTTTAGCGCAATGATGTTATTGTGTTATCCGTTTTGCATTAACGAAAAAACAAAATAACAATTCGGCGACGCTTTCTTATGTACAGTTATCAAAATAATTTCGAAATCAAACGTTCAAACGACAAACCATCGAACAAATGCACGAACAAACAAACCAGCAGACAGACATACCGACTAATTATCAGCAGCAGCAGCATCATTATCATCATATCAGCTTGCATGAAACCAGTGAACAAAAAAAAAAAAATTTATCAAATGTATTAATGCATAATTGAAAAAGAAACCAACACACATTCACAATGAAATCGATTTATTCGATATAAACTTTTGTTGCTTTTAAATATTTATAAATTTGTTTATTTTAATTATATTTTAATATTTATAGAATTAATTTGTTTTTTTTTCTTTTAGTTTTTATTTTTAGATATTTTAAGTTTGAGTTTGGGTAACGTGGAATTATAACTAAATAGTTTTGTTTGTTTTTTTATTTTTACTTTTTAATGTCAATTTCACTTTCATAAAAATCTTAATAATCAAATGCGTATGTACATGTATGGCGCTATATATGTACATACATAATTATGTATACTTAATTAGGTTTTAATAAGTTAAGTCTTGTATACATAAATATTTTGGAAATATACATATTTAAGGTATTTTACTATTTATTTGCATACATACATATATAAGTAATATATGCAGCAGAAATCACAAAATACATGTATGCATACATATACATACAGTGCCCTGCAAAAGTTTAGACTCACTTGGCGAATTCGTCACATGTCGGTCGCATGATGTCGATCTTTTCAAGTGAGTCCAAACTTTTGCAGGGCACTGTATACATATACATATGTACGTGCCTATAAAAAAACACCTAAAAAGTATGTGTGACTACCAAGTTAGCAGCAGATATTTAAAGAGATAGACGGTGAAAAACTTAATTGTGTAGAAAAAATAAAAAATGTATGTACATTGGACTGGTTCGAAAAAATCGAATACTTTTCTTTCAAAATTCCTTGAGAAATATATTCGGCACAGGTAAAAAAATACGGCTGCCAAAAGCGAATTCCTTAGTATTATTTAAGATTTAGGGGTCAATCATCGCATTTTTTTTTTAATTTTGAAATTTTATAACTCGTTTCAACACATCTTAACTCATCGCCCAGTGATTTTTCCATAAATTCACTTATCTTAAAATTATTCGCGGTTAAGGATTTTGAAAGGAAAGGAAAAGCCGATTTTTTTTGAACCAGTCGAATGTGCATACATATATAATATGTATGTAGTACGTATTGTTTTAAAAATTATCTGAAAATATGTGTTTTCTAATGAGTTTTTTAACTTGCATGTTTTTAACGAAAATTTTAAATACTAAAAACTCTAAATGAATGCACGGGTTTGTCTCAGGTCACAAAGGAGTTCGCTGGCTAAGGATGAGTTCCAGGGTTGCAG
>NW_023458555.1:19186739-19191159 GCF_013731165.1 Rhagoletis pomonella | reverse complement strand
CTGCAACCCTGGAACTCATCCTTAGCCAGCGAACTCCTTTGTGACCTAAGACAAATCCGTGCATTCATTTACAGTTTTTAGTATTTAAAATTTTCGTTAGAAAACATGCAAGTAAATTTCATTAGAAAATACATATTTTCAGATAATTTTTAAAACATCACGTACTACATACATATTATATATGTATGTACATACGACTGGTTCAAAAAAATCGGCTTTTCCTTTCCTTTCAACATCCGTAACCTTGAATAATTTTAAGATTATTGACTTTATGGAAAAATCACTGGGCGATGAGTTAAGATGTGTTGAAACGAGTACATATAATTCCAAAATTAAAAAAAAATTGCGATCATTGACTCCTAAATCTTAATACTAAGGAATGCGTTCTTGACAGCCGTATTTTTTTACCTGTGCCGAAAATATTTCTCAAGGAATTTTGAAAAAAAAAGTATTCGATTTTTTCGACCAGTCAAATGTACCTACATATATTTTTATTTTTTTCTCCACAATTAAGTTTTTCACCGTCTATCTCTTTAAATATGTACTGCTAACTTGGTAGTCACACACACATACTTTTTAGGTGTTTTTTTTTTAGGCACGTACATATGTATATGTATACAGTGACCTGCAAAAGTTTGGACTCACTTGAAAAGATCGACATCATGCGACCGACATGTGACGAATTCGCCAAGTGAGTCTAAACTTTTGCAGGGCACTGTATGTATATGTATGCATACATGTATTTTGTGATTTCTGCTGCATATATTACTTATATATGTATGTATGCACATAAATAGCAAAATACCTTAAAACATATGTATATTTCCAAAATATTTATGTATACAAGACTTAACTTATTAAAACCTAATTAAGTATACATAATTATGTATGTACATATATGGCGCCATACATGTACATACGCATTTGATTATTAAGATTTTTATGAAAGTGAAATTGACATTAAAAAGTAAAAATAAAAAAAAAATAAAACAAAACTATTTAGTTATAATTCCACGTTACCCAAACTCAAACTATAAATAGCTAAAAATAAAAACTCAAAGGAAAAAAAAACATATTAATTCTATAAATAGTAAAATATAATTAAAATAAACAAATTTATAAATATTTAAAAGCAACAAAAGTTTATATCGAATAAATCGATTTCATTGTGAATGTGTGTTGGTTTCTTTTTCAATCATGCATTAATACATTTGATAAATCTTCTTTTTTTTTTTTGTTCACTGGTTTCATGCAAGCTGATATGATGATAATGATGCTGCTGCTGCTGATAATTAGTCGGTATGTCTGTCTGCTGGTTTGTTTGTTCGTGCATTTGTTCGATGGTTTGTCGTTTGAACGTTTGATTTCGAAATTATTTGGATAAGTGTACATAAGAAAGCGTCGCTGAATTGTTATTTTTATTTCCGTTAAAGCAAAACGGATAACATAATAACATCATGCGCTAAAATGTGCTAAATATAGTTAAAAATTTCGTGTATTGTTTTTAAAAATTTCGTTTTTTTCGAAGGTTTTTTTTTGCTTTTACAAATTTCTTCTTTGGTAAGTTGCTGTGTGGCGCTCTTACTTACATACATAACTACACAATTCCTAGCCACTAAGGCATCAACACTTTGAAATATGCATGTTTTTAAGTACGCATTTTAAAAAGCAAATAGTATAGCAAAAGAATAGAAAAAAAAATAGAAAACTTAACAAAAACGTATTAAATACAAACATAAGAAATTTATTTATTTTTTTTTATTTATTCAGTCTACAGATAACTTGTTTATGCTGAAATTTAGTGTAATAATTGAAAAATATCAGGCACCGAAAAAACCCTTAAATATAGAGATTTTTATTTCTTAAATTTTAATTTTTACGTAATCGGCCAAATTTAAAAAATAATCATTACTTTGTGATTTCTAGTTTTTCGGCCATTTTTGACCGTTATAATGGATACAGAGTTTTTATGACTGATTTAAATCTTTTATGAAAAGAAAAATCAAATATAACGATAAAAAATTTATCCAAAATTAAGATTCCAAAATAGCGAACATTCAAAATAAAAATCATAAAATACTTAATGATTCAATTTTTTAAATAAAACTTTAATGGTCACATCACGATTTTTATTATTTGTAAATAAACATCATAAATGTTACCGCCTCTGAAAAAAAAACTATTTATTTAAAAAATAAACCTTTTTAAACATAGATCCATACATACGGTGGCGGGAAAACAAACAGGGACGCGACATTTTAATAAATCTTGAGCATTTTTCCTTTGTTTATTTAATGTTCATCACTTTTTTATAAAAGTATAGCTAGATAGATATACTGAAATAGAGATATGCACTAAGAGACCTCTTGTGCACTCCACCATTAACAGTACCTCATCCAACCCTAGATACCCCAGAGATTTGAGGAGATCACCAGGGGTTAGCGATTGTATAAGTTTTTCACTAGGCCAATGTTGGCCTAGGTAATACCACTCCCGTCTTCGCGCAACCGCCTCGCACTAGGGAAGCAATTTTAAAGGAGTCTCCAAAGTCATTCGTCGTTCGGCTAGATCCCTAGGTGGTGCAGGTGACCTCTTAGTCTGCAATGACCCCTCAGAAAACCTCTTATTATCCTTTAACCTCTTTGGGAGGCATTTAAGCAATTAGCCTGACATAGACCTGCGGTGTTACGCCAGTGTTGATCTCTGAGTATGTTCCTTCACTTCGTAAGCTCTTCCTTCATTGTGCTAGGTCCGATTGCAAGGAAGGGCGCAGACCCTATAGGCGACGAGGTGGCCGCCGTTCGGGTACGCCGGTCCGCAACTCCAATGTGACCTGGTACCCAAATTAGTTGGATAACAGTGTGATCCGCCAGGATGTTAAGCCTATCAATGCTCTCAAGAACCAAGGAAGACGACGTCAAATTATGAGACGGCCTTTATTTATTTAATTTTCCTAATTTTCCTACAAAGTTTGAAATTCGGACTTACATGGTTTTTATTAGATAGTACTATACTTTCAAAAAGAATAACAATCATTAAAAAAAAAAGATAGCCAAAACTTATAAAAATGTCGCGTCTTTATTTACTTTTCCGCCGCTGTATATTTTAGGCAGTGATACTAATCTAATCTGAAGTTATAACTCTCTCTATCTCTAAAGAAGTATGTAGTTTCCATGTAGCTTTTCACTGGTAAGGCGAACAGAGTCGGAAAATCAACTTGCCATACTAATTCAACCATTCAACTCGCTTTTCTTCAATGACTCTTTTTTTATACGCCTTCGCTGTCGCCAATACACATTCCCACTCACACAACAATTGGCCAAATATAGTAAAACCGTGATTTTAGGATGTCAGGATGTTTTTTACAGGACTTTGAAATTTCAAAGATATGATTGATTCCAAAAATTAATAAAAAAGATTCAGTGCAATGTACAATAACAATGTGGGTACCAAATGATAGAGAAAATGTTGTAGAATTAACTAATTTTATTTTGTGAGCTTATGAAGTTAGAAGGACGAAATTCAAGGATGTGGTCGAGTGTATATTAGCCCTTAATATATAATTTTTCCAAAAATAATGATAAATTCAAAAAAAATTGTCAATGCTTGCTCGTTCTTTCGCCCCAAAAAATTGAATCTGCTTTAATTCTATTGTACTTACTCCTTAATTTGATACCCATATGGTTTTTCCACATTGCACTGGCTTTTTAAACTCAATTTTTAAAGTAGCCCTATTCTTTCCAATTTCAAAGTCCTTTTAAAATAAATCCTGACATCAGAGGGAAAAACTAAAAACGCAGTCATACTATATTTAGTCAATGGTTTGCGAAAATATATGTTTTATTTTTTCACTGACTTTAGCACGGTGTTATATACAAAATCTTTTACATTTCGCCAGATGATCCCTTCGTTAGCGATTGATCAAATTCAAGAGTTTTTTCGTTTGCGATTTTCGCAGTAGATCAATTTTTCAACGCTAGTGATAGTCAGGATGTAAAAAACTTTTAAATTTTTGTCTTTTAAGCAGCATTTCGCAAATTATTCTTTGATAGACACAATTAAAGAAATAAATGTAAAAAAAATATTATAGATTTTTTTTAATGCACAACATTTTATTTTATTTGAATTAATTTAAATTAAAAAAATTTAATTTCTCTCTATTCACAAACACCAAACTTCAGGTCAGTGAGTATATAGTTTTTAGGCGCAAATATGTAAGTTAGTTTCGACTTAGTCAACAACCCACAACATTCACGAGCCTCCGCCCGCGCAATCTCAGCTTGCACTTTGTGTTAACGAATTTCCTGTTCCTTAGACTTAAAAATTTTACATCCTTTATAAGTTTAGTTAAATTAAGATTAATTGAGTTAGCAGACACAAACTAATATTTTAGCTGCAGCAATAAATTCATAAATTAAAC